>NW_006911369.1:0-108344 GCF_000523455.1 Bipolaris oryzae ATCC 44560 | reverse complement strand
TTGAGACATTACGCGTTGTTATTACGAAGGTGAGGTACTAGGATTTCGTGGGGCGCACACTGGGGTGGGGCGCACACTGGTGATACACGTTAATCCCATGCACAAGATAGCCAACAGGTATATCTTACGCAACATGTTGATTTGCAGTTGAAGTACAGGTTTAAAAGGGACGATGAGAATCAGGAAATCGGTAACTACATTCATGACAGCATTGAGTGCAGCTAGTCTGGCTGCTGTTAGTAAAAGCCAAAACACTGATTTATGTATCTTGTATACTTACGTGTTATTACCTACGCAAACTCCTTCCGGAATGTGTGTGATATTTGTGAATGTGCAAATGAATGGAGTGAAGACCCTTTAAAGAACACATCAGTTAGAAATGACTTTTGATAAGATCCAGGAAAGCTTACTGTTGCGCAGCTCCCCACATTAGAAGAAACCCAGTGCCCCAGTTGCAAACCAGTCGCATATTTCGACCTGGAAAAATCTTTCCATATTGGAGAAGGAGCGATATCTTGATTGTAATCTGTGTCGCATTATATAGTGCTATAGCAGCTAGGAGCACCTTTATGGGGTCAATTTCCATAAATCTTACATTCTTCTCAGTAGGCTCTTTACCTTAGAAAAAATTGTTAGTTTATCCTGAACAAACTCGATGTGTCGCCCTGCGCCCCCAGCGGCAAGCATTGCGTAATTTCCAGCTGATACTCCGAAGTTGAGCACCTGTGCCACAATGATGACATAGTCGTCCGCCCCAACATTTCGCAATATTATTCTCCTATGCGAATGCAAACCCTTATCAGCCCCGCAATCGCTGGTTTTCCTTTAGGGTTATAGGTACCTAGTGTAAAGACGGAGGACTACGCAGGCGCATGAGAGTACCGTGAAAGTCGTAACGATGGCCAAAGCGGTGGGGACCTAGATAGCGTCAGTGAGTTGTCATTGTATTGTTGGTGGTTTTTGCGTACTTGGGTTTCATTGATCCTGCCCTGGTCACTAGCCATGATACCTGATTCGAAGCTGAACTTGCATGTACAGTAACCAATCACTTTTTGAAGATGATTTAACCCTGGCCTTAAAGTGTGATCTTGAAGAGTATAGATGGCAGAGCGATGGGCACATGTAGAGAGCTATTTACAACCAGGTAGTTTCTTCGTAAAGGAGAACCGCACGTCACATAGTTCGGTCTAATCTACGCCGTTTTGCCATTGGGCTGGCGGTGGTCCAATTAGAAGACTGCGGCTGACTACCCGTCATCCAAGCACGGTTTTGGTGGTGTGTCAACGGAACTATTGCAAGACGAGGGGCATCACTAGAGCTAGACTACCGAGAATACGGGGTATCTAGTAATAACGGGGTATTACGATCTGTGCACCTACCCAAAACTCCCCGCAAAGTCAGGTGTTATGGCGTTACCGTAGTCTACATTTCGTGCTTTTTGAGGCGGAGAGGCATGTCTTCACTTTTCTCTTCTATCTTTCTTGGCCGTACACGGCGGTACCACAACCACGTACTACATTGTTTGTTGTAGTGGCACTACTCAGCATCAGCACGAGCCACACCCTCCTCACTCGATTGGAGCGCGAGCACTGGGAGCGGCTCGGAATTGCCTACCGAACGGAGTCATAACACCGTAAAACGCATGAAAGCGCTTGGTTGCCTTACAAAGTGTGGTGTTCCGAGTCAGTGGTAGAGATAGCGCGGTCCTTCGCCTGTCTGGTCCGCCCTCATGGTCCGCCCCCCCGGGCCCGCCATCCCCGGTCTCCATCTTGCCGCGCCATCGCAGTCGCCTTCGCTTCCTCGTAATCGCTTCGCCTTGCTAGCACCTGCCCAACATACTTACTTACATACTCATACTTATTTACAGGAGGCTACCCTCACCTTCCGTTCCGTTCCGATCTATGGACTGTGCCAAACTTTTCCTACGTAGTACCTTGAACCAGCCGCATCGCAAAATAACTCAGGGTGTTCCATTTCGAATACAAGCATGTGTGTAATACTAGTGCCCGCTATTAACCCTTATCATTTATGAAACCCTACAGCATATCCTTAAGCTAGAGTAACTATATGTCTCGTCCCTATCTCGTTGATCGCGTCGATTGAGCATCTCTATAATGGTGCAAGGATGTCAGTCAGTGAAGCAATTAGTACAATCACAGAAAGAAGAGTTATCGCACTATTCTCAACAGACTTGCCTCCAAGCCTTGCAAGAAACCCCAAGTGAACCGAAGTTCATTCAAATATCGTGCAGCTCAATCGTATTTGTATGCGCTAAATAATATCCTAGAGGCAATTACGCACGCCTTATACAGGTAAGGCAGGCTGGCT
Organism: Bipolaris oryzae ATCC 44560; assembly: GCF_000523455.1. NCBI lineage: Eukaryota > Fungi > Ascomycota > Dothideomycetes > Pleosporales > Pleosporaceae > Bipolaris > Bipolaris oryzae. The sequence goes on along the minus strand of NW_006911369.1, from coordinate 106,016 downwards.
TATGCAATAATCTGCCTTCTCCCAGCTGCTGATATGTTGCGGCCAAAATAATGATTAATAAGCTGCTGCAACTTCGCAACATTAAAGTTAGAGTACTGCTGCAAGCAGTGCACAATATATGTGTTCATGCAGCCCCCCTACTCGTTGGGCAAAAGTGCTATATGTATGCACCCACTTCGGATTGCGATTGGTACGAAAGATTAGCTACATGAGTACTTCAGTATCGATGCAATACTGATCTAGCCATCACATTTTCTGCCATTCACGTATTGATTGAATAAGAAAAATCGCAAGGCTTCTCGGTAAGCGAAAGAAACTTTATAACAGCTAACCTTGATGAGCAAGACATTGATTCGTAGCTCATATGACTACTGGGTCGGCTTCTCGACTCATACGCCGATACACCCAGGAAAATAACAACACCAAACTTAGATAATATGCTGAAGTGATGGCCAGCTTAACTGCTCTATTGCTCATGGCTGTGACTCCGACGCTCGTTTTCAACCATGCTGCTGTGATCATTGTTTTTGTTCGTTACACCAAGGAACTGCATTCCCACCAGACCGTCCCCCAGCATCAAAACCGCTTTGCTTAATTGTGATGTAAGACTTTTATCAAATTAGCAATTTTTATCGAAGTTGATTGAGCATAGGAATAGTATCAATGTATTTTAAATCTATCGCGCCAGCGCATGAAGTGTTGATGGAATATGTATATGAGTGGCCTTTTATATGTGTCTCAAGGGCACTAATCGGGTACTTTAGAGAGGGGAAGTTGGTTCACTTGTTTCTGCATAAGAACTCGAGTAGCTAACATTGTTTCCTTCACTATTCTCTGTCTTGAATCCTAAAGTATCTCCTCGTTCATGGGAGCAAACTTGGATTGCCTGTCTAATGCTGTAGTGTTCGAAATGTCGCACAATATCCTCCAAGGTCCCATGAATAGGGCTACACTAAGATCATCTAGATTGGTATCAGCTCAAAAATATCCCTTCAGTATGCGGTATCTCAGCGCTAAAAAACAAGGCGGCAGAAAGGGTAGGTAGTCAAAATAGGAGCAGAGCAATGTTGAACTAGTAGAGTAAAGAATGTTCGCCAAGTTGAAATATATTTGATAAAGACTGAATGATGTACTTACTGCAGGAGTGATGTTCATTTCACGCAGGAGGTATCGTCTTTAGGGTTGCATTGAGTAGGAATGCTTAGCCTTTCACCAAGCACAAGCACGTTGATATTGGATATATTGTTCGCCTTTGCGATGTCGCAAACACCGGTGTCGAATCGGTTTGCGATACTTATCCACGTATCTCCAGCTTTAACCACGTATGTAGTTCTAGGACCGCAGGCACCTGCATATTTCAATGTTATTTGCAGACGGGCTAATTCTTATGTTCCTGAATCTTACGTTTTTGTCTCGCCCCAAGGGGGTTTGCAATAGCGAGGCTTGAGAAAAGGGCAATGAGGAGTGCTTTGATTTGCATCTTGGGTGCGTTTAGTTGAACAATTGTGGGTAGCTCCGTTGAAGTATATAGATGGGTGTAGAAATGATTTTAGAAGCTAGATCTTAACTAAAGGAAGGAAGATTTAGCTTTTATAAAAGTCCTCTCGCATTTTGTTATCAAGGTTACTCGTATTCCTTATGACAATTGAACATTCATTAAGGCTTGTGATAGCTCAAAAGACTGAATTCACTCTACAGTTTCGTGTTCTGCAAGCACTGTTGTATGGAATATATTCGTGAAGACGTTGCTAGCCTCATAATGCGCATTTAGTGCGGTGTGGTTAGTATTTTTCGATGGAATCAAGCTCTCAGGAGCTGGTTCTTCAATCGAGGATGGAGTTGCAAGCAATCATGTTGATTGGCAAACTGGCTCACGGACGTGCCACGCTATGGTCTGTGATGTCTTAAAACTGCCCTTTCTCGGCTCTTTTTGTAACTATTCTCTGCCTATCATGCGATTTCGATTAGGTCCTGGGCAGGCCAGCTTTTCCGTCACTCTTCTTATTAAGAGAATCAGTAGCGGGCTTGAACCACAATTGTACAATAATCATCGCATGGTGAAATTAGCCAAGCTTTCATATCAGTTGATGCTTGCATTCAAATCTCAAGAAAGCTCTTAAACTATTATTTTCCCAACATGTGTTGGTGTGCTTTGCACGAATCAGGACCTCGGTATCTTCAGCTTTCCATCTCATGATTTGTATCCAACGGATCAAATACAACATTACAGCCGATGCGCAGCAAGGGCTATCGAGACAAGAACTGCTTCTCTTCTCGAAGCGCAGCCCCTATTACAATACGCAAGCTCCTAATCACATGCCTTACATGTCGCATCCACTGCTATCGGAGTACTCATGGAGAAGAGTTGTGCGCTATAATCGTTGGGGGGGTCTGCGGCATGCTAGTCAAACTCTAAATATCTACCTGGTGGTAGAATATCGGACAAGCACCTGGTGGTAGTTAGCATGTCACTCGCTATCTAAACACACATGAACGATGTGTGAAGATGTCAGGGGTAAACCATATTTTCAAGTCAGAACAACATCTTGCAGCATCAACAAGACAAAAATATCCGTAGTTTATGGCAAATACTTGGGATGCTTATAGGCTCAGGTGATGTACCTACTTCAGCCTTGGACATTTGTATCATGTCTTATCGGTAGTCCAATTACATGATAGAACGCCGCAACATTTCGCGGAAGAGCATCCCAACCAATCGGGTTCATGGATATTGCAGCCGTAACGATAACGGAGATTAACAGCCACCTATTGGTCAAAAAAGCGATACTTCTAAATAGTACTTAACACGGTTAGCGACAGTATTCACTCGTGCCCCTCTAGCTATCTTTTAGCTAGTATGCATTACTTTAGTACATAGAAAAGACAATACGCGTAAAAAATGGAAGTAATTATATCATCGTAGTGGCGTCACGAAACTCTAAACTCACTAATTTTCTAGCGTGTTACTATTGATTTTGGCTGGGTGGTGGCCCGTGTGGAAAGCTCAGAATGTTGCGACAAGCATCACCTACATACTGAAAACGGCTTTCTCCTTTCTTGACCCCTTACTTTCTTTCTCATCTGTCACACAATGATTGAAAAGATTGCATCACTCAAAAATGTTGATGTATATTGCGATTTGTCGCAGGATCAAGAGGTGGTTGGATCAGTGAATCAATGGATCAGACTGATTCAGGCCACATGATCATCCGATCATTTTCCCATCTGATAAGATCAGATGGTTGGAACGGTGGACTGGATGAAGAAAGAATTGGATTGATGGATTAGGTTCGACTAGGATTGGAAGTATATAGGCTTACTGATCCAGTGGTCCAGATCAGTAGATTGATCGGACCATCATCTCAATATATTCCATTTGTTCGAAGTTCCCAATACACAATACGATTTGAAGGTAGAAAGATATTATTACGGGGACATCAAAGTCACTTCTGAAGGCTTGGCGACAATATACGTAACACCATTTTGCTCATAGCCACGGTTATCATATATATTGAGGGGGGAAAGAGCTGAATTTTCACTCACCATGACACGTCCAACAGCTGTTTAGTGAGAGTAACATGTAAATCTCAAGATATATGCTATCATACATGGTGATTAAGTGGTATCAGAAAGCCATGACTGGTTTTGAAGATCATCTTGGAAAGATAAATACCAGAGTCTTATGATGCTATAGTCGCGACAATAGAACACGATGATGGATGTTCATTTTGGCTTGTATGGAGATGATCTGTAGATCACTGTCATCATTTTACGTGTCATCCAAAGATCGAAGCCTATAGATGAATGTCTACGATGCGAGTTTCGGTCGTGTCTTACGAGTAAAAGTTTGCGTGGCGCTTCTGGCCTAGAGCCACATACCTTTGGGCTATTGGTGCAAGTTTCGCACTGGCTCTTACAAGCGCGGGTTCATGAAGAGCAATTCCGGGGGTGTTTCTGGTACTAGAATCGAATCTTGTGTCTGCTCCGTCGGCTGCTGTGAAGCCTGGTCCGTAATGTGGTCTAGGTACAACTTCATATTTCTTTCGCATTTCCGTTCAATGCCTTCCCCATGTCGCACCTGATCTTCGATAGGTGTGTCACTGACATGAACCAAATCATGCGCAGGCTTGATCAGTAAGGGCAGCGATAGTTGAAGTCTCAAACTTGGACGTTGGAAGTAGCTCTTCGGGATCGCTTTCAAACTCTCTTCCAACTTAATCAGATTTCCTCTGCTACTGCTGTCATACACGTCAGGCACAGCTATGTGAAGGGAGAGCTGAGGGACAGGGCTATCAATGAACTTGGTACATTTCTTGGATGGCATCCCACGCTTGCAAAAAATACTTCCTTTGCGGAGAAGATCCATCCTACCTCTCAGCAGCTAGAAGAATTGAAGTTCGGTAAGACTGCACGTTGCTGTCCGGTGCGTGTATGTGCTCTCGGTGTTCCGAACAACATTTAACATCGCATAACGGGCGCGCGTGGATGTCCACATCTGGCGTTTCATTCCGGAGTATTGGTGAGCTCAAGATTTGTTTTGTACAAGGGAACTGAGCAATCGGATCTTTTGGATTTAGGTGGGCAACTGTATCGTGCTGAGGTGTGGTGTAGCTTTCGGATCTAGTGACTTGACACGCGAGACTACCGGGTACATGATCGTCAACAGAGTTAGACGAGAGCTTGCTTATGTTTTCGACAAGGTGGTGGTCTTTGTTTTGAGGTCTCCAGTCCACAATTGAGGAGGCGTACTGCTTTTCAAGGCTGTCTGATTGGGATGTAAACCAAGAATGCGTCAGAGCCTCAGTAGCCGTCATCCTGCTTTCTTCATTCAGTACCAGCAGCTTCCTGATGAAATCCTTTGGGTGGGGACCGATCAGCCTCCATGATGGATGACGGTCATCGTCAAGAGCGCTTAAGTCGCAGATGGCTGTGAGCCCCACAATGACGCCTTGTGGATTCTTATCATAGTCGGGATGATTGCGATCGGTAAACAGGTGATCACCTGAAAGGATAGTAGCTGTGAGCGATCCGATAGACCACAAGTCTACACTCTTCGAGTAACCATTTGCCGCTGGAATGGCTGGGTTAGCGCGATGAATTTCCGGCGCTGCATATTCCAAAGTACCGACATGCGAGAACATGCGTTGGTATTTCCTGGCTTATTTAGCCGTGCAGGGAAGAAATCGCGCATTGCCGAAATCGGTAATTACGACACGAGCAGTGTCTTCAAGTGACGACATCAAAATATTGTCAGGTTTGAGGTCTCGATGTACAATGTCCAGTTTATGTAAATACTCGATCCCTTTCAAGATTTGGAAAACGATAACTGCCGCCTGTGTGCTATCGAGACGACCGCCTTTAAACTCAAGAAAGGAAAACAAGTCGCCGCTAGTTATGAGCTCCTGGAACATGTAGATGTTGTCATGGCTGCAAAACACTTTTTCGAGGGCGATGATGTTAGGATGACTAAGGCTTTTGAGAATGTTGAACTCTCGATAACATCGGTCCCTTGGCTGGAGCGCATGCTGGTCTCGATCGGCTGTTGGTGAGCCTACCGTGTTCACCGAAAGTTTATCTAGTCGAACAACTTTGCATGCGAGTTGTTTCTGGGTCTCTCGAACTACGCCCACGAGTACCTTACCGTATCCGCCTTCACCCAACATACGAGCAGTAACAAGATATCGCGAGCTGAACGTCTGGATTTCCATTTCCTGGGTAGGCGTCAGGTCAACAGATTGCACGGGACTTTTCGACAAGTAGATCAGTGTAATGGTATCAGAGATGTTGAGCTCGTCCCCATGACCCAGAAGGAAGGTGTTATTGCGACCCATGAGAACCTCATCATCCTGGCATGCAACAGGCCCGGAATCACGCCTCTTCAAGTAGGTGCCATTGGCTGATAGGTCAGTCGCATATACAAAGGGTGCAATGTTAGAGATGGGGTCTTGTTCATAAAGAACGCAGTGGATGCGCAGATGCAGGCGAGAAACGGTAAGATCGTCGCACCACGTATAGCGACTGTGAATAAGGTCAGATCATGCCATGCCACGGCCAAGGTGGCTAGCGCTTTCATCTCACCAGAGCTCGGCGTCTCTCCCAAGGTAGAAGTACTCGTTGCCGCAAACCTCGATAACACTGCGCTGGGTTCCTTAGTTGGTTAGTATGCTGGCCATGGCTCAATGAAGGATGAGCTGCAGCGCACCGCGAGCGTCATCACCAGCCACGACAACCTGCAGCCATCCTACCAGTTGGCCTGCCATGGCGTATTGTTGTTGCTACTACATTGATACCGATACCGATGTTGCATGTCAATCAATGCCTGTGCAAGGCTCCTAAGAAGAAAAAGTGACGCGACGCGTGTGAACTTGGCACCTGCTCAAGGTCGGGCCGCTAAACCGCTTTGGCTAAGCGAGCCCCGCTCCCACCTAGGTATTTCGTTCAGTCAACCTGGAACCTTTGTTCTACACTCACGACACTCATCTAGACAGCAATGTAAGTTACTCTCCGCGGCCTATCCTGTCCTCTGCAATGCACAACTCAGCGTCGCTCTCGCTTTGCGAGCGTCTCTGCCCTTCAATCAATTTTGTTATCCATCAATCGCAGCCGCTGACCTCATTCCACAGCCCGCCGACAAGATGAGAGCCAAATGGAGGAAGAAGCGCGTTCGACGTCTCAAGCGCAAGAGAAGAAAGACGAGGGCTCGTTCGTAAGTGACGCCAATGCCAACATGGCTTTGCGCATGGAACTAACCAGCTTTGCAGCAAATAAACTACTCGCCCCTCGATCTCAGCAACCCATCGCCTCAATTCTAATCCAAAATGATGGATGAACAACTTGTTCTCTGTGCACATCCTTCCGCCTAGTTTGCGCCATCTTGCTGCAATGCGCATTCCGACCTCCAGTTACGTCATACGGTTGGATGCCACACGCGAGCTATCAATGATTTTTCTCGGGAGGAAACGATTGTGCCGGATTGGGGAACGCTATGGGACGCTGGTCAATTGCCCATGTGGCACGTTGAGGTTCTCTGGGAGTTTACTTGAACATGAGATTACGACGGTCTCTCTAACACCGGCTCGCGTCCCGCTGTGGATGCTTGCCTTTGACTGGCCTGTCACCATGTGAACATGCGATAACGGAATCAAAAATGCTTCACGACAATTCCCCCTCGCTTGCTGTTTGTGTGCATGATGTCGCGTGATGTGGAACGGCATGCCGAGGACTGGGCTCAGCTGAGGTGCTATGATGTAATAAAACGCTTCGTGTGAACTCTGTGTTAACCGAGAAGCGGTGGATGTTTGTGCAATGGCTTCATCAAGATGAGAGAGTACGAGAAGACCAGCGGGCGTGTACAAGTGTTCCTTGTGCATTTTGAAGATTGTGTAGTTTATGGGCAAGCATGTACATACTTGAGCATCTCTTGGTCATTGTGGGTTTGAATATTGAGTCGGTACATATGCAGCTTCAATACTGGTGTCATTAATGTAATTTAGAAGAAATAGTGGGCAAGGGAAATCTCCCACTGCCAAAGTATGCTGCTGAGAAAAGTGAATGACTGCCGAAAATGATCATCCACGCTTTGTGCACACAGCGCTCCTGAATGTAGTAGCTGAGCTCCTACTACGAAGTACCCAGAGAACATGATGATTAAACCTTACCATTGACCCAAAGATAAGTTGATTTTGAATCGCAATCTTTGTCGTGCATGTCATGTCGACGTTGATATACTTCGTGTGAGACAAAAACACCTTCGCCTTCGCTAGCCCGCCTGATAGGAGCGTCCTCGGTAGCCCAAACGTGGGCGCGCACACCAGGCGAAGTGGCTGGCGCGGATAATTTGCTTGTATCATTGATTGCAACTTCAGTGATGTTGCGGTCATTGAATAATGGTAGCACAGAGCCACCAAGATTCGAACGAGCAAACCATCGCTTGAAGGAAGACGGCCGTGTCTGTGTGGTAGATGATTCAGTCTGACCTTGACTTCCCGTAATCAGTGCGGTCTCGGCATCGCCATTACTCACAGCCGGGATGGAATCAAGGGCGACAGAGTTGCTGCGCGGAAAGTCGACGTATGCATCGCCAACCGAGGCAGTGGAATCAGATTTGGATGACCAAAGCAAGCTTTTTGCCTTGCTCGATACACTGCTGGTCCACGATTTGGCAGCTATAAAGCTCGAGGGCGTTCGCTGTCCATTGCGTCTCGGCTCATGCAGACTCGGCCATACTTTGCCTAAACCCATGCGGACCATAGTCTTTCTATAAAAGTTGTATGCATCAACGCCAGTGCCGAAGAGCAAAAAGACAACGTATCCGGTGATCACCTGGATCCATTTATCGTAGGAGACCTTGCCTTGCACCGGTACGTGGATGATGGTGTTGAATCTGACTGGGTCATGAACGTAGGACCAGGAATACGCTTCAGTCAGGACAAACGAAGTTTCGACAGTGATGTAGATGGAATAGGTGAGATAAACCAGGCTGATTGTCATGCTGAGAATGAAGAGTCGGACAAAACGAGATGTTGTGGTATTCTGAGCTACGACCAGGCTGTGGAACTCTTTTCGGTAGCGATAGAGGCGATATACAAGTAAGACTGCTCAGGTATGTTAGCGGCGACCCGTTCAATATAGGGTTCTCGTCTAAGGGAAAAAGACTCACTCGACCAAAACGCGGCAAAGGCCATGGTAATCGGAAACCACATGATACTCAGTACGAGACTTGGCCATGATGTGTCATAGGTAGATTGACAGCCCACGATGCCGTAGATGGTGTAGCGAGCCGGTTGAACAACGTAGTAAACAATGGCCAGGACCATTGGAGCCCCCCAGCACCATACCAATTCCCAGATCTTCTCTCTGATCCTGCTGTTGCGACTGCTTGAGACGGTAATGTTTCGGGTGTCCATGACCCTAGCCAGCTTGCGCGTGATCATTGCCGCAGATGCTGCAACACCTACGTAGCTCGCGACCTGGATCCGCACATGGATATCACACCAAACATTGCCATCCCACCATTCAAACACATTGTCGCGCGGCCATATGAGAGCGTTGATGGAGTTGAAGAAGTTGTGAAGGATGATCCATAGTACGTTTGAACCAGCGGCAATGTTGGCTTGCCGAAAGTGCCAGACCATTGCGGGGACGCAGAGTATCCATGCTGGAAAAGCGAAGGCTGGGAAAAGGATTGCTTGGGTGTATATGGGAGCATCCATCGAGTACCCTGGCGGGTAGGCTGTGCCACTGTCGAGGACATCTACCGCCCCGGACGGCATCGCTTAGGTTGTCGGTCTTGGAGGATGGGCGAATGTGGGAGATGCTAAGACACAAGAAATTTGTTAGGGTGTGTCGAGTAAATTTATGGGAAAGTTGAGATGGAGGAAAGTATAAGGGTAACGTATACTGTGGCAAGTGGTCCATCTCAGGCCTCGCAGCTTGCGGGACCTCATGCTGCGGGTGGGCGCAGCAGAGAACTCAATAGACTGAGTTGTTGTCTCAATCTTCAATAATGGTCAATAGGTGCTGCTGGATACTTACGCTCACTTGAGTGGTGAAAGCCGGTCGTTTCGCTCCACGACCATCTTGGCAGAGCCACTCGTCAAGTCGTTTGGAGACTTGTTCAAACAGATTGTTTCGTCGCGCCGACACAGGGGGACTGGGTGTATGTGATACCTGGTTGTAGTTGCGGATTCGGTGGTGATTGGGGTGAGACTTTGACCAATCCGCTTTTGGGTCTGAATAGGAAAAGTGACCAAGATGGCACATTCTGAATAGAAATCAGGCAGATGGGAGGCGAGACATGTTTGTGATGATAACTGAGGCAATGACGGAGAATTTCATGTGCACTTTATGTGTTGAGTTCGCTTCTGTTGCTCAGTGCAGATGAGGGCGTACAGATGGCATGTATCCAAAGTGAGGGGTCCAGTCACGTCGAGCAAGGTTATCAATTCCAGGGCGTACACATGTGTCCGCACTTGTATGTAGGTAGTGCGTGCAGCTTCCTCTTTGGTCAGAGTCCGAAGGCCGTTGTCCTGGGGAAGATGGTGGTTTAGGGGAGCGAGCATCTCGGGAGGGCGGGACAAGGCAGCAGAAGCAAAGACGAGCTGCTCGATTGAGTCAATGGTGCTTGTGTCTTTGCATTGCTGGTTCCCATGAGCACAGCCCACAGTGTTGCTTCTTTCCGTGTAGCGCGTTGTGTGCAGGTGGTCCGACTGCAATGCGACCAGTCTGACGCCTCGACTGCCCGCAGAAAGCAAAATAGCAGAAGCAAAGAGGCACAACAGCACTGCCCGCGCGTATATGTGACAAGTATCTAAGTGCGTCCAATACACCATTGCGACTGCTCGCATGGGCGGGCACCACCAGCGAAGTATCGGATGACGTAAAGCAGCTGGGGAGACCCGAGGCGTCTTCCACTCACACTCACACTACCTACGGCACACGACCGCCCGCCCGCCTGGCGCATGCGAGACTCGCCCACGGCTTCAGCCATGCATTGCCAGCGCCTGTGCCCATTAGCACGACCACATCGATACACGTACCTGAGCAGCGGCGGCTTTTTCCCGCCATCGTCTCGGGCGTTTTGACGGTGACGTTGTACATACATACTGCCTACCTACGTACGTACATACGTAGTGGTAGAGACACGGCATTTGCAGTTGCATTTGCATTTGCCTGTTAGCCAACTCTCGCCTGCCTCGCCCTCGCAATGGATGGCGCGCCCTCATCCGAGAGCCATGCCGTTCCTCCCCAGCTACGCCAGAGGATGATGCTGAACCGCGCTGCCACCTTTGGCGAGGTTGCACAGCCGTCGACGCCACCCGCCGCAGTCTCTCGCCGCCGCAGTTCTCTTGTATCGGACCTCTCGGACACGCGACCCTCACTCTGGTCCTCGACAGACAACCTGCTGAGGACGGGTGCCAAGTATGACATGGACAGGCAAGAAGATGCCGCCTCGGACGAGCCTTCACGGTGGATTGCCCTGCCCGTCGTGGCTGCGGTTGTGCCTGCCATTATTGGCCTGACGGTGGAGAATGGCGCCGTGATTGCGACGGATGTGCTGATATTGGTGCTGGCGGGCTGGTTCCTGCACTTGAGTGTCAAGGTGCCATGGTAAGCTGCAGTCAGCCTCTGCGGGCCGACAGCGTGGACAGAGCGAGCCTCACTGACAGGATGCAGGGACTGTTACCACGATGCCCAGCAGAGACGATATATCAGCGATGAAGCCGACGACGACGACACGTACAACAACACCATTCGTGAAGTAGACGAAACCGACATACATGGCATAGCCGAGGGTGTTGGCGACGCAGCAAGCCAGGAGCAGGCCGACATGAGCCCTGCGCCTTCAGTGACATTGCCAGCACAGCAGGAAGCTCGCGAGGCTCTGAAGCGATCAGAGCTACTGGCCTTTGTTGGATGTTTCCTAGGTCCGCTTCTCGGGGCGCTCCTTATGCATACTGTGCGAGGGCAGTTGATGCGCGCCGAAGGCATAGTCTCTGACGCCAACCTGAGCATCTTCCTGCTGATCGCAGAAATCCCGCCCGTCAATCGCCTAATCAAGATGCGTACTGAGCGCATATTGCACCTACAGCGCATTGTACGAGATGCGCCGAGAGGAGCCATTCGACCCGCCGATGCGCAACAACTCTCGCAGCGCATAGTCGAGCTTGAAAGCCGTCTTGACGGCGCGTCCTCATCCAACAACAAGAATACCAGCCAGATAGACGTAGAGAAACTCAGCACCGAAATCCGCCAGACCACTCAACTGCAACTCGATGCGCTCAATCGCGCCGTCAGACGATATGAGAAGCGCCATATGGCGCAGTCCCTCCAGATCGAGGCTCGTTTTCAAGACCTGGAGGCTCGCCTCCAAGATACGCTCGCGCTTGCAGCAGCAGCAGCCAGAACTGGACACCGGCCAGGCATCATCACTGTGACGCTTAGTTGGATAGCTGGGACAATCAGTAGCATGTTGCAACTGATCTGGGATATCTCCATGTATCCCTTCCGGACCGCGGCAATTGTCTTATCAGTCATCAAGTCAATGTTTATCCCGGAAAAGCGGCAGCCCAAACCGCGAGCAAAGGGAGGGCAGGTCAATGGACATACGTCGATATCATCGAGTAGGATGCAGTCCAAGGTTGGGCGATGAAAGTGTGTAATTACTAATTTCCTTGGATATCCTATCAAATACAAGTTTGCTCATGTACCCTATCCCCGGCCTTTTGTTTGCACAAGATAAACGTATCATGTCGGTCCTTTGTTAGTGCCCGGCCTGGGTGGGCAATGCGACGTTGCATGGTATTGTCAATTATCAAGAGTCATGCTATCTTCCGGCTCCGTCCGATCCAGTAAGCCGACATGCAGGTACGGAGCGGCTCTCTCTAATGCGAGCGACGGAGATAGCTGGGAGCGTTGCTGTCTGTTCAACGTCGTACCCCGCCCCCACCTGCATGGCCTATCGGAGCCGAACACGGAGGGAGGTGTCACATTGCCATTACGGCAGTAACAACATGTACATCTTTCTCAGTCGCCTTCAACCTTTTTTTTTCATTCCAAGACTTTTGCTCTTTCTCTTTGACCCAAGGCCGTGTTTGTTGGAGACAGAAAAGAGACAGCCAAAAGCCATAACACATACGACTTGATCATGACGCTGAAATCCGACGTTACAGTAGACGCATCCAAGTTTGATCGCAGCACCATCGATAAGCAGACGCTGGAGTTTAACGACAGACTGATCAAAATATGGGCAGATGGACCAAGATGGTATGAGGTATGTATTGATATTCACCTCTACCTTTCATTAGTTTTTTTTGGGCTATGGGACTTACACGCAAAAAAAAAGGTTGGCGCAGCAGAATACCGAAAGATGAGATGGGAAGGCAAGACACCATTACCAAAACCCATTGTTCTCCCTGAAGGTGCCAACGGAGCACTGCCTTCACGAGAAGCCGGACGAGAGATTCCGTATCGTGTCTTCAAGCCGAGCAGCGGCAAGAGCAATGGGATCCACATGCACATCCACGGTGGCGGATGGGTTTTGATGAGCGAGGCTTAGTAGGTTCATGATAGTCTCTTATGTTGCACACCAAACAGAAAAAGCTGACCATTCTTGCGTAGTCAAGATCCGTATCTCAAGTACATGGCCGATCATTTTGATGTCACAGTCGTGTCAATTGGATACCGGCTTGCGCCCGAGGACCCCTGGCCCGCAGGCGCAGAAGACTGTTATGACGCCGCTGAATGGCTAGTGAAAAACGGTCCAACGGTCTTTGGTGGAGATTTGATGTTCACAGGTGGTGAAGTATGCATATCCTCAAATCATCCCAAGCAAGCCAAAAGTTGAAAGCTGACGAATGCATATAGTCTGCTGGCGGTCATCTCGCCTGCCTAGTTGCCTTGCATCTGCTGGAAACGATGCCAGAGTTTGCATTCAAAGGCTTACTCCTTCATTTTGGCTGCTTCGACATGTCCTCATTTCTACCACACGTCTTGCACCACGAGACACATCTGGTCATCGACCACGACGTCATGAAATCGTACATTGACGCCTTGCTCCCCAACACGACGGAGGAGCAGCGTCGCGACCCGTCGATAAGCCCATTTTGGGCTGATTTAAGGGGAAAGAAGCTGCCGCCTGCGCTCTTCACGTGTGGAAGTGAAGATCCGCTGCTAGATGATAGTGTCATGATGGGTAGCAAATGGGCCATGTGGGGAAACGAAAGTATAGTCAAGATCTATCATGGGGCACCGCATGGGTTTATTGGGTTTCCGCCTGGCACAATCAAAGCGGTGCAAGACGCATTGGATGACACAGAGGCGTTTGTGAGGGCGAAGAGAGGCTCATAGGGTGTTGCAGTAGACAGTTGCTGGTTGGTCAAATCATAGGAATGCTACTAATACATGCTTGTTCCCACAAATGTCGCTCAATTGCCAATCCCACATAGTCAGAGAATGAGCAATATATGCCAAGACGAAATGCATCTCGCTAGATCCATAGGTTGCAGCTTGCAAATACTTGTTCCTTTTGCAGGCCATTTCAAATGTCATTACTGTTGCTGTGGCGGTGTCGGGATCAAAGCACCATAAACGGAGGCTGGGCCCTGACTAGCGGAAGTAACCGTGTTTCGTCATAGCTAGCAAAGCACGGCCGACTATTATCCTTCAACTCTGCCGAACCGAGACGCGACCTGGAAAACGTGGTGTCTTTTTCTTCCCCTCTCACTCTCCCCCATGCGCGCCATGGCCAGATAGTCCAATAAAAAGAAAACTCGCCCAACGTCATCATGGCAGACAGTGAGAGTCCCGACCGGCGGTCGTCTCGGAGGAGGAGCGGCATGTACCGCCGTGGCTCCCATATCAGCGAGTATGTGCTGCAGGCAGCTTGAAGCTATGCGCGACTAATTGGCCTAGGGCAAGCTTCATGGAAGATGTCGAAATGGCCCAAGATGAGGTATACGAACTCGCGCCCATGGCCCGTCCCCGTCCCCCGTTCAAGTCTCGCGGTAGTAAGAAGCCTGGCCAGCAGCTGACGCCCAAAACAATCCAGGTCTTCTCCGGCCCCATGAGCGAGAGCGTTCCCACGAGTGTATCTGGATTCCGACACCGCCGCTCGCGCGCAGACTCGAGCGCCAGTCTGACGAGTTTCACGTTTTATGATGAAGAGCAAGATTCGGGAGAGGGCACTGAGGACGAGGATAGCGCCATACTGGAAGATGGTGAGAGTGTTTACAGTGGTTACGCCGAGGAAAATGGCGAAGAAACAGTGGATCTTGAGGCGGGCCTGTCCTCGTCCTCGCCCTCACCCTCGCCATCACGGCGCAAGTCGAGTGGTTCACGGCGCAAGTCAAGTGGTGGCAGTAGGAAATCATCGGAGCGGCCGCTGCTGCGAAGGCGCTCATCGACAGGCAGCGCGGGCTCGGGCGCCGACTGGAGGGGACGCAGGTCGAACCAAAAGATCTACATCATGACCGAAGATTTGACCATTGTCATTGCTGGCTTTAAAACGTCGCCCTTTGGCTACGCCTTGTACGCACTGCTGTGCGCCGCCACACTGGGTCTTGGCTGGCTCATGTTCAGATGGTTGCCACGATGGAGGGTAGCTATTGTGGGAAAGAGTGCCCCCTTGAAAGAGTGCGATTGGATTGTCGTCGAGAACCAGTGGGGAGAATTTGCGGTGCAGAACATTAGTCGTCAAACCTACGGACGCTCGCTGTCCACCGTCTTCGGAGACCCTGAGAAAGGTCGTCCGAGAGAATGGGACGAAGATGACGATCCACTCATTCGCGAGCTGCGATGCTTGGACTACCGCTATATCCGCTTCGTCTACCACCCCATCAAGGACAAATTTGTGCTGGCCAATACCTGGAAAGACCCTAGCTGGACCGATGTTCTGGCTCTTCGTGAAGGTCTCGACAACGATGAGCGCGACTACCGGGAATTGGTCTTTGGCAAAAATATGATTGACATCGCCGAGAAGACGGTCGGTCAGCTTTTGGTCGATGAGGTTTTTCATCCCTTTTACGTTTTCCAGATTGCCAGTTTGATCCTCTGGTCTCTCGACGAGTATTACTACTACGCCTGTGCCATCTTCATCATTTCTGCCGTTAGTATCGTCACGACACTGGTGGAGACTAAGGCTTCCATGAGGCGCCTACGCGAAGTGTCCAAGTTCGAATGCGAAGTGCGCGTGTTGCGAAGTGGCTTCTGGACGCACGTCGATTCTGCCGAACTCGTACCTGGAGATGTTTACGAAGTTACCGACCCTGCGCTTACGCAGTTCCCGTGCGACAGTTTACTCTTGTCCGGAGACTGCATCGTCAACGAGAGCATGCTGACTGGCGAGTCTATCCCTGTGTCCAAAATTCCCGTCACGAACCAGTCGCTGGATCTGTTGGATCTTAGTGCTTCCGCCGTTCATCCAGAGGTTGCCCGTCACATGTTATTCAGCGGAACCAAGATCATCCGCGCCCGCAGACCGCATGAAGACCATGTCGACGATGAGGCTGCTGCATTGGCCATGGTCGTCCGAACTGGCTTTAACACCACCAAGGGCGCGTTAGTCAGATCAATGCTCTTTCCTAAGCCTTCGGGTTTCAAGTTCTACCGCGACTCTTTCCGGTACATTTCCGTTATGGCTATGATTGCTATGATTGGTTTTGTTGCCTCGTTTATCAACTTTGTCCATCTTGGCCTTGAATGGCACCTGATTGTTGTACGCGCGCTCGACTTGATTACTATCGTTGTCCCTCCCGCCCTTCCAGCCACTCTCACCATAGGTACGAGCTTTGCACTTTCGCGGTTAAAACAGAAGCAGATCTTCTGTATCAGTCCACAAAGAGTCAATGTTGGTGGCAAGCTTGATGTCGTCTGCTTTGACAAGACTGGAACACTCACCGAAGAGGGCCTAGATGTGCTAGGTGTCCGTGTAGTCGAGCGGCCCCGCAATAGGTTCAGTGAGCTGCTTCCAGACTCCTATGACATCTTGCCAGCGTCGCAGCATGACCGTGACCCAACTGTCGAATATCACGCACATAAAACCATCCTCTACACCATGGCTACTTGTCACTCACTACGTAAGATTGATAACGAACTAGTCGGCGACCCATTGGACGTCAAGATGTTTGACTTCACTGGCTGGAGCTACGAAGAAGGCGAGCAAAACGGTAACTCGGGCGATGAAGATCCTGAGCAGAAACTTTCGCCGTCCGTTGCTCGTCCACCACCAGGCCGCGAGTATGATATTGACGATGTCGAAGATGAGGCCAACCGAAAGCAAGTGGAGCTTGGTGTCATCAAATCGTTTGAGTTCGTCTCGCAACTCCGGAGAGCCAGTGTTATTGTACGGCAGTTCGGGTCAAAGAGCGGACAAGTCTACGTCAAGGGTGCACCTGAAGTCATGAAAGAGATCTGCCGTTCCGACAGCTTCCCCACCGATTATGAAGAGCTCCTCGCTTTTTACACACACCGTGGCTTTCGCGTCATCGCCTGTGCTACCAAGACGATTCCAAAGCTCAACTGGCTCAAGACTCAAAAGATGAAGAGAGAAGAGGCCGAAAGTGGCCTTGACTTTGTCGGTTTCATCATCTTTGAGAACAAACTCAAGGATAGCACGGCTCCAGTCATTGAAGAGCTTGAGCGCGCCAATATTCGCAAGGTCATGTGCACGGGTGACAACATCCTCACTGCCATCAGTGTTGCTCGTGAATGTGGACTGATTAACAAGACGGCGCATTGCTTCGTCCCTCACTTTGCAGAGGGCGACTCACGCACCGCCTTGTCGAAGCTTTGTTGGGAAAGTGTCGATGACCCGGTTTTCAAGCTCGATGATACCACACTCAAGCCTCTTCCACCGCCGCCCGAGGCCGATGTGTCCCTTCCGTACGACATTTCCAACCTGCGCAACTATAGCTTGGCAGTAAGCGGTGATGTCTTCCGCTGGATTGTCGATTTCGCATCCGAATCCGTACTCCGTGAGATGCTGGTCTGTGGGCAGGTCTTTGCCCGTATGTCGCCCGACGAGAAGCATGAACTGGTTGAGAAATTGCAGTCGATTGACTACTGCGTCGGCTTTTGCGGTGATGGTGCAAACGATTGTGGAGCGCTCAAAGCCGCCGACGTGGGCATCTCTCTTTCTGAGGCTGAAGCATCAGTTGCTGCTCCATTTACCTCTCGACAATTTGATATTAGCTGTGTGCCTCAGGTTATTAAAGAGGGTCGCGCAGCGCTTGTTACAAGCTTCAGCTGCTTCAAGTACATGAGCTTGTACAGCGCGATACAATTTTGCTCAGTCTCCTTTCTGTATGCCAGCGCCAGCAACCTTGGCGACTTCCAATTCCTCTTCATCGACCTCTTGCTCATCCTCCCCATCGCCATCTTCATGGGTTGGTCAGGCGCATACCCTATTCTCAGCCGCAAGCGCCCAACTGCAAATCTGGTGTCACGCAAGGTGCTCACCCCGCTCCTTGGACAAATGATTCTCTGCATCCTAGCTCAGTTCATTGCGTTCCACTTTGTCCAGAAACAAGAGTGGTACCTCCCACCGGTCATCGATAAGAACCACAGCAACTCGTTGAATTCGCAAAACACGGCCCTCTTCTTGACCAGCTGCTTCCAATACATTCTCTCAGCCGTTGTCCTCAGCGTAGGCAAACCCTACCGTGAGCCCATGTCCCGCAACCTCCCTTTTATCACCACCATCTTCGTCACGCTCGCAATCACCCTGTACATGCTGTTCGATCCCGCCAAATGGGTCATGCAAGCCATGGAACTCACCTACATGGATGTCCCCTTCAAAGTCTTCATTCTCACTTTGGGTCTGGGCAACTTTGCCCTTGCGTACGTGAGCGAGCGGGTGCTTTTCCCCGGTTTGGCCAAGTGGATTGGTGTGGCCAAAGTTAAGTTGGGTGGCAAGGGTATGCAGAAGAAGAGGAAGGAGTATAAGATTATTGCTGAGAGTATGCGCATGTAAATTTAATTCTAGCGAGTACTATGCGGATTTGAGCAATGTTTGGGATGAACAATGGAAAAGGATAGAAGGTTTTTGATGGATTTTTTTTTATCGCGTGGAATACAGAGGCGTTGATGATAGAGACGTTGATGAAAGATGGGGTATGCATGTGGTTTTATGTTTTGTTGGCTACATGAACAAAATTCCAGTATGATTTGCACTTGTCTTTTTCTTCACGCCTATGTTATCTGCACTCATATTTCGGCGCTCTTCCTCTCCTTTCTCATCTCACAAGCACACGTCAAACAAGCCAAGCAAAGAGTACATCAGCGGGGTATCTAATTTATATTGTTCTGCTATCCGCTTGCTTCTTTGCTGCTAAACTATACATGCATGAACATACATATCGGCAGTTGGGGCCAGCCTAGCCCAGACCCTTTGATTTCGGGGTGTGTATGCAGAGGAGAATAACTAGAAGAGTGGGAAAAAAAAGAAGAGGAAAGAGAAAGGGATAAGTACATCCGTGAGAAACGCCCGCCAACCCCCCTTGCGCCACACCCAGTTTGCGTACCCCTTTGGATTCTTTTTCGTAACGTCGTTAAAATGTTGATGGTTACTGTGAAGCAGTCGGCTCTTTTTCGTCCCCACCATCTCCCCACAGTAATCATCTCTAGGGACGGAAATATCTCGCCAATCTGCCCCGCTTCTTCGGCAAAAAATCCATGCTTCGTCTTTCCAAGAAACTTCAGAAACTTGGAGAACAAAAATAGATTTCCTAAATTTTTTTTCCGGGATTTCGAAAATTTACCACCTTGCACCGAAGGAAAAAGCTCCGTGTCGTCGGGCCTATCAATGTGGGAAAGAAGAGCAGGCCAAAACGACCAAGGCAAGACAAAGGGAAATGACAAGAATACACTTACTCATTTCTTCCGCCTCTTAGGACTTCTTTTCCTCGTCTCGTCTTCTACTTCCTCGACTGTTGCTGCTGGGCTGGTCGTCGTACTGCTTCCCAAGCTGTCGACCCTGGTGCTGCTCTCCGTACTATCATCTGCCATGACTCCTACACCAAGGTGCGTGGGGTCGTCTCCACCATTGATATCTGGGAATGTGAATGTATCCGCAGTAGGCTCGTCCAGAGAAGCAGCGGCATCAAAGTTGAAATCAGGTAACACGGTGTTCCCGTTCACGTGAGCTTGCGTACCGTCGCCATTGGTTGGATTGTCGGTGAAAAAATCGTCATCATGGACAAAGTTGTCCATGTTTAGGTCGTATTGTCCAGGTTCACCAAGGCCGTTGGGATCAAAATATGAATTTTGGTCGCTAATGCCTTCAATTCGGCCCGTTGGGCTAAGCGGCAATATGCGATCGTGTATGTTCTGGATCTTGGAATTCTGTTGATCTGACAGTTTCTGCAGCATTTCCAATTGTTGTTGAGTCGCTTGGTATTGAGCAAGATCGTCGAGCAAGCGGCTCACTTCTGGTGGATTGGGGTTGGTGAGGGCATTATCCGTATTTTGTGCAGCCGTGTTATTTACAATCTGCGATAGTACGTCGTTTCGTTGCTGTTGAGTAAGGGGCACATGTCCGTCTTGGGTCTGGTAATTTGATAAAGCCGCCGCATAGTCAAAGTCTGGCGTCTGGTTGGTCGACTGGCCAGCACTAGCGTTTGCATTTTGTATCGCTGACATGATTGCGTCATTTCCGGGCAAAGATGCGCCATTAGACTGAGATTCAGACTTGACATGTGATCCCGGGATATTTTCTCTTCCTTGTTGGTCCGGAAAAGCAGCTTGAGACTGTTGACGATTGAGCGGCACAGAGGGCCTCAAGCCCTGTTGCCGACTTCCCGGCCGTGTAATGGGACTTGCCAGTGGTCTCGTTGTGGGGCTTACGGTTGTGGCGCGGCCCATTGTGGTTGGCGCAAGGTATTCTTGTTGGTTGGGAGCGGGAGCGGGAGCGGGCAGGATCGCGAGTGGCCTCTTGTTTCTCTGCAACTGTGAGGCTTTGTGCGCATCTTGCATAGGATAGTCGTCCACGTCGACTACATTGCCGTGGGGTTGTTGACGTGCAGATGGGAACATGTCAGCGAGATTCATACCGTTTGCGTTGCCCTCCAGGCTCCTATTGTAAAATGTTGCTAGAAATGTCAGAATGGCGTTGATCGAGTTCTCGTGTCGGTCGTGCAGCGCTTGGAAAGATGTTGCTCGAGAATACAACTCTTCGTTCTGGCGCTTGATCTGTGTCAAGACGTTGGAAATGAGTTTCTGCTGCTGCTGAAGTTCCCTAACCTCAACTCGTAGACTGTTGTATTCTGACCGCGGAATCATAGCCATCTGCTCATTTCCTCGGACTGCCACTTCTTCAACATATCCGCCGCCTCCAGTATCCTGAATATACTTGCGATCTTCATCGCTGTCGCCCTTGTTTTCCTCGTCGCGTTTGCGTTTTGGTCCGGTCGGAGGGTTTTTGGGCTTCTGAATCAGCCATAGTAGCTCCGGTCGCCCGCGCTTGAAGTATTTGTTGTAGTACTCGCTGGGTGCTTTTGCCTTGGTCTCACTGGCCTTCATCGAGTTGTCTGACAAGCCAACCTTTTTGTGGAAGCCGTACATGTTCAACTGCCGAACAAACGATGCATAGTTGTTGTGTTTGAACAATTCGGGGATCAAGGTTCGTGCGAATTCGTCCTCGTCTAAAACAATGAAGCTGTTCCCGTCGTCGGACCATCGAATAAGATTCTCGTTCTTGTTGTTATCGAGGAAACTGTGGAAAAAATCAGCCAACATTCCGCGACTGTAACCGCATCCACGGCATCTGGATACCCCAAATGACGACAAGTACTATGAGATGTCGGGGAAAAAAAGGACGAGTAGCGCCTCACTCACCTGCTCAATTTCTGCACAAATGGCGGGATTTGCTTTCGTTTTGCCTGTGCATCTTTCTTAGCGAGAGCCGCTTTCTGTTCCAGCTCTTCATCGTCGTCTACCGTTTCCCACTGCTGCTGAGGGCTAGCAAATCCGTCCCACTGACCGCGCCGCGGGGCAGGAGCAAGCTGTTGGTTGGTGTTTCGTCGTACCAATTGGCCAGACATCTCAGCCCCGTCATTGTACCCGTCCAGCGACACGACGCGATTGTGGCCGGCCCCCATGGTCGGGCCATAGTTGTCGTACAGCGGTGGGTCGGTAAAATTCATGTCGGTAGCCACTGCTGGGTCATTCCAATTGATGTACTGATCAGTCGGTGCGGGGATATCGTGTTGGTACGTCTGGGCGGGGGGCTGCGGGGATGCGACTGGCGCGCGCCGCTTGCGGTTCGACATGGGGACTTTGGTGATTCAGGCGGGAGATTGGAGTGTTTTCTCTGGAGAGTTGCTCTGTGCGGCACGTATCCGCTGCTCCCGGGGAGTCTCAGAAAGAATCTTCACGAGGCTCGGTGCGGGATATCAGCCTTGCAAAACCGACGCGGGCCGCACAAGTCGTGAAGCGCACAGGTGAGTCAGCGCCTGGGATTGAATGTAGTGTCTGAGGAGCGCGTCGTGGGCGCGATTATGTAGGGGTTCTGGGCGGGATTGTTGATTTGTTTCGTTGTTGGTGTTTTACGGAAATATTGGGCGATTGTCGCCAAACAGCCGGCCTGCTCACACAAAGGGTCGGTAGAGGGGTATCAAAGAGGGCGCAGGCAGGCGGCAGGGCGAGAGAAGGCGGTCGTGGAATGGAGTGGGTGGTTCGGCGAAGGGCGTAGGTGGGCAGACATGAGCGGGCCCAGGTGACGCCGAGCCAGCGACTTTATGACGCAGATTGCAGAGCAGCAGGCGACGTAGCAAAGACGGTGGTGGGCTCAAAAGAGGGAATGCCGAGCAAGATGCGCAACGTGTCCGGGCGCACCGTCTGGGCGGAAACAATAGCTGGGGGGAGGTGAGCGCGAGGCGGCGTCGGCGATATAGCGCGTAGTAGTACTTGGATGGTTCGCAGCGATGAGATGGACTTCAGAGTCCTGCCAGCGTCATTCGCTTAGGCGCCCGCTAGCATGACTCGTCGGCTGTGGCCTGGGCTTGTCAGGTGAACAAGTGTGTAGTGCCAACGTCGCCCGTACTTTAAGCTGCTGGCACACTGCAACGCCCATCATGCAATTTCACTATGACAGAGCGACTCTTTCCCGGCCAACTTGTCCGATCCAGCCAGATCAGACTTGCGTTGCATGGCCTGGTACACGAGTTGTCAATCGGCCCGGGCAGAGGTGGAATGATGGGAAATGCTCCAAATGCGATAGATGTCTGCCTACTTTCCGATGCATCCAGCGGTCACATGAGCTCAGCTCAGTCTTAAGGGGCCAGGATCCGCCATTGCAGACCCGGCCACTGTACCCGAAATGGCTCCCAGACGAACTGCATCTTACTCAAAACTACGATCCACGCCCAAGGTTGAGATCCTGGCCACCCATCCGGTCCATCCACCCTCTCCGCCTCAAAGAACCGTGCCCAGACCCTACCATACCCTTTACTAAGAAAAAAAAATTGCCCGAGACACGTCTCTATCACAAACACTACAGTGACACATCGTACGAGTTGACACTGTATATGCTCTCCAGCCCCACAAGATGTCTCACCCTGGTTCTCATCCGAGCTACACATGTCAATATATAAATCATACCATGGCACATGGAAACAATCGTGGGCACCCAGGTCTTTTTGCTTCTGTATATATTTTTTTAACTTCATTTCGCGCAACGTACAAAAGGTTGAGTGGAGCAGCCCGGTGTTCATACTATTCACCTTCCATTATCGTACTGTAGCGCCAGGCACCCAGCATCAACCTAGACTATGACTGATATCCAAGGCGGAAAAGTGGGGGGAAAAAAAGAGAAAAAAGAAAGAACAATGAAAAAAAGTCAGAGAGAAAGACAAGAAACCCACAAACTTCCAACTGTACGCCGAATGCAGCTTCGATCTCATCTTTCTCTTCCTCCGTTCAAAAACTAAAACCCAATACTACAACGTCGTCGGGGACTGTGCGACTCAATATAAATATGTAAAAAAACATATCCCATATGTTCATAAATGCTTTTTTGCTGTATCCAAAGTTTGAAATGCGAGATTGGTTGGGGGCGCGGGCCCAGTTTAGTTCTGGATGTAATGTCTCTACCATCGTGGCATCATTCTCTTCGTATGCATCGTAAAGTCAATCCAGTGTTAGTAGCGCGGCCAATTGCTGGCTTTAGGCCGTTAAACGTTCGTCGTCATCGATTTCGTTCGTGGGCGCCATCGCACGTGTCGTTGAACGAGTGATGATACGTGCGACGACGGTTAGTTTCGTGCGTGGAGCTCACATACTACTGGCCGACAAGAATCTCCACATTGGATTGCGATGATAGCTCGTCGCTGCCACGATTCTGGTGTCCATTCTGTCGCGGGCGGCTGAAGCCTTGTCCTCGCTCAGGAAGCGGTCCACGAGGTTGTCTGGATGGCCGGTCATCGTAGTTGGTGCTGAAGGTACGGTGTCCGCCAATTGGGCCAGGGGCATCCCAAGACGTCATCTGTCGCAAGGATCGGGGGCTGCTATTCTGCGGGTATCCTGATGAAAGCTGCATTCGGCTCATTTCCCGTTCTAGTAAACCATCGTCACGCTGCGACATGGAGCTGTTTGTCGGGGTGCCATTGGGGTTGGTGGAGCTTCCACTATAGCCAAGACCCTCGAGCGAGATGCCACCTGGTCGACCAATGGGGTGGCTGGCAGTAGAAGGGGCAGGTGACGGCGTGTAAGATCTGAGATCTGCGTAAGACTTGGCGCCACGAAGATTAGGCACCGCGTTAAGACCGCCAGGCGAATCGGGAAATCCAAGAAGGCCTGATGGCTGCCTGTTGAAGGCGTTGTAGAAGCCACCCTCTGCGCGTACATCACTGAAATCGGTCGTGGCCGCGCGGTTCAGGTTACGGCGCGGTTGCTCCAGAGGGTTGCTGGCCATTTGCGGCATCGGGGGGCTGAGCCCCTGAGTATCATAAACTTTAAAGATGTGCACCTGGCGCTGATCACCAGTGCCCTTTGAAATGTGCGCAAGCCCGAGCTGATGGGCCAGGGTGTGAATGGTACGGCGCTGGAGAGGAGCCAGGTTGGCAGGGAAAGTCATGCTATCGCGATCCTTTGCCTCCTTGAATAGGAGAAGCTGGGTGTAAAATTGTAGTGATTGCGGGTCATTGAGGTCGACATCTGTGTATTCAGTCAGCACAATTTTTTTTTCTTGGGATGATATCAGGAAAAAGAAAAAAGGGGGGATGGGGGTAAAAACGTACCGACAGTCTTCTGCCCACTGCCCCTCATGGCTGAGACAGGCGAGGGTGATGTGGCAGGCATGTGGGAGGCAAGAGATCCAAAAGATGCCTGAGACTGAAGACCACCACCAAGCGGCCGGTGTTGTTCCTCAAGCTGTCCACGTCGCTCTCGCTTCTCTCGCTCGATGCGCTCACGCTCAGCAAGGGGCAGCATCTTCTTGTACTCGACGCGCAGCTTCCTGCCGTTGAGCTCAAAGTGGTTCATCGACTCAATGACGGCTGCAGTTTCCTCTGCGGTGGTGAAGTTGGCAAAGGCCAGGCCTCGGAAGACGCCATTGTCAAAGTGGTAGTTGAAGGCGTAGGGAAGGGGCAGGCGCAGCTCTGTCATGAGCGAAACCAACTGCTCCTTCTTGACGGCAAAAGGGATGTTCTTGATGACGATGGCGGTGGGGATGAGTTCCTCGTCGACGTCATGGCCGTAGCTTGTGTTCTGCATGGTGTTGAGATTGGAGTTGCCAAGGGCGAAGCTGGGCAGACCCTGAGGCTGCTGGTCCATCCATCCCTGAGCAATGTGGGTCAGCATCGTGGCAAAAACATGTGCAAGAGGGAGTTGGGTGGGCGAGGAGATGGTTGGAGGAAGAGGAAGAGGAGGCTGAAGGGGGGGAGGAGTGGTTGTTGTCAGGGTCCTTACCGATGGCAGTGCGCTGCGACCTCCTTGACGCTGCTGCGACTTGATGCGGGCTTGGGCGGCACCTCCCAGGGAGCCCAGAGAGCCGTTTTGGGCAAAAGCATTCGTGTTCCAGGCGGTGGCGGAGCCCATGTCGTAGGCGCCGTAGGCAGCGCCAGCGTGCATGGTCTGGTTGAGGCGCTCGTAGTTGCGCGGCTGGTCGTAGGGGCGCTGGTGGTCGTCTTGGGCGTACATGTTTTGCTGTTGCGGGACTTGGCCGTAGGCGTCGAACTGGCGCGAGGGCATGCGGTGCAGAGAGCCTGTCTGTGGCTGGGATCGTTGGGCAATGGGCGACCGCGACGTGTTTTGGTCGTAGCCCGACGAGTACATTATATGCGGTGAGGATTAGGGGGGTCTTGGGTCGTAAAGAGGACGTAGCGTGCGGGTTGGAGACGCAGGCAGCGGGCGGCGCAGAAAATTAGGGCGGAGGTACGAGACTGTGGCCCAAGCTCGCGGAGAGGTGAAATGAGCGGAAGGCGACGGTCGCGAACGAGTCTTTGAGCTTTGGGAAAAGGGGGCAGATGAGGCTCGAGCAGCCGCGGTTGAGGGTTGGCGGACTGGCGGGTTGGCGGGCTGGCGGCGGCGGGCGTGTGCTGGGTGGACGGCGCAACAGGAGCAAGGGAGCCAGGGGATGCCAGGCGGACCGGACCCAGCGACACTTGTTCCCCTATCAAGCCAAAGCCGCACGTCTGGGTGGGCCGCGAGCAGCAACAGGGCCACGGGCTAGTCGATGTCAAAAAAAGGGTTCAAATATCGCCTATGTGCGTACAGCGGGAGGGGGGTCGAGGGGGGGCAGTCAGGGACGAAGGGGAGCAGTTCCGGGCGAGGGCGACGGCTGGTGCGTGTGTGCTTTGGGTTGCAAAAGTCTCGCTGAAGCCCACTAACGGCGCGGGGAGGCGGCTGCACACGTGCGCACCGACGGTGGCCAGACGAGAGCCGACTCTTTCTCGTGTAGGATACGTAGGGGAAATATGTGCATGTGTTGGGGCAAGTAAGCAGATGGCATGTGTACACAGCAGAGTATTGGGCGCATGCGGATGTATGGACTCGCAATATACAAGGCATGCTACATTGCCCAATGGACTCACATCAACGACTGGCTGCCACACCTTCTCGCTACTGTGTACTTAAGTAATATCCCTCACACATGGACAGTGAGTAAGTACCCTCCCTCGCTCCTTCCCTCTCTCGTTTTGTCCCACCGTGGCCTCAACAGCAGCCCTTGCTCTGGTCGCTGACACGCCGTTATTACTGTGGCCGGCTTACATGCCCTGCACACTGGCCCTATTACTCGCGGAACCATTTCCAAGACCGGACCGGCCAGCTTCGCCAGAGGAACAATATTCAATAAAATGATGGAGGGGTGCAGATGCAGCCACAGCCACAGCCTTGTATGTAGGTACATGCACATACATGTATTTGCCACTTACATATGCATATGTACACACCCACGCCCACACCCACACTCACACTCACACTCACACTCACACTCACATACTACATGCAGCCAGCCCGCCACAGGAAAGAACCATGGCCCGGTAATCGGGAAGTCGCCAGCTGGCGGGCCGTAGCGTTAGCTTCCCTACTAACAAACTTCCACCACAGCAACACAACAACAATAACAATAACAATAACAACAACACCGCTAGGTACACTACTTACTCTTGCCCTCCCTCCTGCACCCCCCGCCGCCACTTGCTGGCTGCAACCGCCGCAAACATGTCGTCAACTACGGTGAACATGGGGCTCCTGCGCCCCCTCAACCTCATCGCCATGACGCTCGGGGAGGATGACGCGCCCACGAGACGTCGTCAGCTGCACGTTGCCACCAGTAATCTCGCCATTGCACCCTTCACCGCACTCGTCCCCAGATGTGCACAGTAATGATGCTGCAATTCCACCCTATCCCTTGGCTATCCACCCTTTCACAAATCACTACTTACTGTGTACGCCCTCGTCCCCCCCCCCCCCCCCAGTCAATCAAACACAACCCTTGCGTGCGTGCACATACCCAAATGCCACCTCCACCTAACCCCCAATGCCGCTCTTGCATATCCACTCCAAACGGGGCTCCTGGATTCATCAGGCTAGCATCGCCTCCGGGCCATGGTCGTGGATCCCACACGCCCATCCATCCGACTTCCCGCTTTTATCAACTTTCCGACTGGCTGCCCGGCGCTCCTGTCGTCTGAAGGATCACTTAGTCGCATGCATGGAAAATCATGTGATGCTGACCACTTGGACACACACACACACACATTCCCTCCTCTCACCACGCACACTACTTACTCGCCGTTGCAAACTGCCCTGCCCTGCTGCCTCTGACTATGGCTTGCATGGGTGGGTTGCGCAATTCCCCCGAGCCAACGGCTGTGCTTGCTTACTCTATTCTATTTATTACAACACACGACACTCAATCATCAAAATCAAGCAGTCGCGACCATTCGCTCTCGCCTACTCGACGGAACTCGGCACCTGCTGCAAACTGCCCACTAGCTTCCCACGCCTGCATCGTTGCCTGGTCGTAGGGCCCATTGATGTCCCCCTCGGGTGCATTGAGCCAGTGAAACTCCCATTGCACGGGCTCTGGATTGGCATTCTTCCAGTCTTCTCCCGTCTCGCGCTTGTACTGCCGCATGATGGATTCACGCGGCAGCTCATAGATGTCCTCGACACCACGGTCCGACAGGCGACTTGCGCACTCGGTAATCGAGTCAATGACCTGCTTTGCTTTTGCTGCTGCTGCTTCCTGTGATGGGTCTGTATCCACCTCCATGCTCTGCGCCTTCTTCTTCTTCTTGGCCCAGTTGGTGGCCGGTTTCTTGGGCACCGCCTTGCCGTATCGCACCAGGGCCTCCATGGGTGTTTCTCCTACTTCGAGATGTGAGATGAGGGTGGACAGAACATCGCTTGTGACTATCGAGTCTTCAGCTCGCTCCTTAGCTTTTCGCTCGGCATCTCTCTTGTCCTGTGCCTCTTTGGCTTTTTTCATGTCCTTCTTGGATATGCCCTCCAACCACGAGTCTTGAACGGCATCGGGGTCAAAGGCCTTGCGTACATAGTTGCCCGCCTCGTCAAACCGACCCTCTTCCTGTTCTGCACGCATGTTGAAGGCATCCAGCTTGGGCGCATGCTTTTTCTTGCTGCCCGCACCCAGCTCCTCGTCCATGTCAGAGTCGAGCCGGTCGCGCTCCTCATCGTCGCCCTCGTCGCTGCTGCTCTCCACTTCATCTATCGTGGCTTTTCCGCCTTTTGTGAAATCCACCGCTACGTGACCTCCAGACTTGCTGCTTTCTTCTTGTCCCTCAATCTCGGCGTTGTCCAAGAAGCGGAGTTTCTTCTTTTTTCCCTGGTCCCGTCCAAGTTCCTCATCCTGCTCGTCCTCCTTTGGCTCGTCTGCAAACATGTCGTCGTCATCATCATCATCGTCGTCTTTGGTGGGCTTTTCTTTTTTATGGTTCGCCTCCGCGCGAATATCAAAGTTCTCGGTGGAGCTGTCTGAATCGTAGCCGTCAATGTTGACGGCATTGCGTTTGATACCTGAGCTTTTTCCTATCACATCGGCTTCCAATGCGGGGTCCTCTTCGTCGTCATCAGCGTCTGGGGCAAGCGTCGAGGGATTGCGTGGATCGAAGCGAGGTTTCTTGGTTGATGGCTCGTCCTTGTCTAGATGGTGAGTTCGTGTGAATTGCTCGCCGGCACGCTTTGGCCGCGCGGGGTTGTAAGTGCCGCTGGAGCTAGCCATGGTTGTAGCGAAGGCGTAGAGTCGTGGATGTACACAAGTTAGTAGTACTAGGACGTCGAGGTTTGGGCATCCGCCAGTGACGTCTTCGCGCGTTCTAGAAATTTGGAGCTTGGGCCAATTGCGGCGAGCAGCCTGTGGCTCCGGCATGCGCTCATGGCTCAAACCGCTACCCGTAGTGTTTGCCTACAGTTCGTCATCTTTGAGTCTGTACATCTGCGCCCTCTATTGTTTGGTCTTTGTATCCCGATCTCACGTGCCTTTCCTTCTCGTGTCTTCCCCGTACCTAGCCTCCCTTTCGCGCCCTGATTACTAATTTGGAATGGTGAGAGTGACCCCGCCACTACCATCACCCTGTATCTCAATGCCCGACTCACCACATCCACCAGTTCAACCCAAACTTTTACGACCAAGACGACCCCATGGCCATGTATCAGGCTATCCGACGCGGCGGCGGCGCACCTAGGCGCTTTGATGAGTATTTTCGTTGCTACCCCATTGCCATGTTGCCCGGCCCAGAGCGCCCAGAAGCAAACCACGGCGGAAAGGTGTTCCTTCCTCCCAGCGCTCTCGACAAGCTCACCAGGCTGCACATCACATACCCCATGCTCTTCGAGCTCATCAACGGAAAGCAAGACGGAAAGAAGACACATGCAGGTGTGCTAGAGTTCATTGCAGAAGAGGGTAAGATCTACCTGCCATACTGGTTGATGGAGACGCTCAAGCTGGAGCCCGGCGATCTGTTGCAAGTCAAGTCGACCGACATACCTCTCGGCACCTTCATCAAGTTGCAACCGCAAGATTCTTCCTTTCTCGAAATCTCGGATCCAAAAGCTGTGCTTGAGAATGCGTTTCGGAACTTCTCATGTCTTACCACGGGCGATATATTTACTTTTGCGTATAACGACAATGTATACAGTATAGCTGTGCTCGAGACCAAGCCAGAACATCCAAGCAAGGCTGTATGTACCATCGAAACGGATCTGTCAGTCGACTTTGCGCCACCAGTGGGTTACCAGGAGCCGCAGAGGACGAGTGGGACAAGCACCCCACGCAGCGGAAAGGGTGTCATGACTGGCAAGGGCGGAACTCTGCACCCGCACGGCACCATGGCGGATGCGATCAACTATGCAGCCATTGCGCCCTCGGCAACAGCTGCCGCCAATGGGGCAAAAGCAACATCATCCCATTTCCTTACAACCGGTCACAAACTCCTTAAGAAGGGTAGCAAGGCACCCACCCCGCAAGCTTCTACACCGGTCGCAGGGCAATCGACCAACCCACGCCCAACTGTGCGCCGCACAAATGGACCACAGCCCCTTAGGTTACCACCCAACAAGTTGTTCTTCGGGTATGAAATCACGCCGCTCAAGAACAAGGAAGAGGCAGGCGAGCAAAAGGAGTCGAAGCACTTTGAGGGCGGAGGCCAAACGCTGCGAAAGAAGAAGGGGGATAAATAAAGTGCATCGGCTGGTTTTTGTGGGAGAATGTAGGGTTCACCTTGAGGATATCCAGTGCTTCGAAATAGGGGAGCATTTCATGGCGTTGATCAAAGGGATGGTATGGTGGGGATGAATATAGGCACATGGCGTTTTTTTCTTTTCTTTTGCACACCTATACCTTATGGTGGTTAGAAGATATTCATGAGAAATCACATTACTTCCTTCTCTTGTTGTTTGAGCATGTTTTACGTTTCTTGGTAAATTGATGTGAGGTTGAGAGGTGACGTGAAGGTGGGTACGTATGCAAGTAGGTCAATCCGCAAGATGACTTTGTTATTAAGGTATTTCACTACTACCTGATTAACTCCCCTTCACCCCACCCATGAATCCATGTGAGTAATTGCAATCCTTTATACGCCCTGCCCTACCCTTTCCGCTCCAATCCAGATGAAGCAAGAAGCAAACGGCCCATTATTCCCAAGTATGATCGCCATCATGGAGATACATATGAACCTGAACCCTTTGACAAAAGAGAAGTATCCCATCCTCCTACCATTCCCAAGTCCCTCGTATGGGGGGAGGGGGAGGGGTCTCAGATCTCATCTTCAACCCCTTCTTCCTCCTTGACGCTGCCCAAGATGGTATCAAGCACCTCTTCCTCCTCTTCCTCTTTCTCTTCCTTCTTGACACCCGTACCCTTCCCTCCCTTCCTCGCGCGCGGCTTCTTACTCGGCGTGTCCACGCCGTCGTCGTCTGCGTCTGCGCTGCGCTTCCTCGCCGACCTAGGCGTCTTCTTGCTTAGCGTGTCCCGCGCTGTATCGCCCGCCTCAGACCCGTCTGCAGTGCGCTTCTTGGGCGTCTTCTTCTGGGTGCTGGGGCCGGTGCCGCCTTCGGGGAGGGTCCAGCCAAGTTGCTCGTAGAGGTCGCGTTGTTTGATGCGGAGGATGGAGATGTGATTGCGGATGCTGCCGACTTTGGTGCCTGTGGAGGGGTGTGTGTCAGATTTGCGGTAGGGGTTGTGTTTTGGGGGGAGACATGGGGGGGAAGACATGGGGGGGGACAGAAGGGGAATGAGTAGAGGGGATGGTACCTGGGAAGGCAGTGGAGAGCTGCTCGTACTCTTCGGGCTTGACGTAGCGGCCTTGGGTTAGGAGGAGTAGCTTTGCGGGCGTTAGCGGTGGGGGTTGGGTAGGTGGGGTATGAGGAAGTTTACCTTGAGGTCGTTTGGACCTTCCCACTTGAAGGCCTGTGTTTGTTAGTCATGGTGAGGTCAGGTTAGTATCGGGGATGCTTACTCCATCAGTGGCTTCGCCGTTGGCTGCAGCTTTCTTTGGTGGCATTTTGGTCTGTTGCTAAGTTGCTAATCTGTCTTAGGGCTGCTGTAGCGAGATGACACGGGTTGGCTGTGTGTGTCAAGATAAGGTGTCAAGAGAAGAGAAGTGATGAAGAGGAAACTTGTCAGAGGGATGACGGGAAAGAATTGTCTCTGTTCAGTTCTGATATTTATGGCAAAAGCAGTGAGTGGGGAGGCGTAAGGCCAAAGTGAGAGTGAGTCTGCTTGCATCTTTGGGCACCGTGGGCTGGACAAGGAGCATTGGTTTTCACTTTCACTTCAAACACCAAGGGACAGGCACACCGAGACAATGTTCCATTACACACTAAATACGTAAATACGTGTAGTAAAGGAGGATCGATAGCGTGTACCGAGGAATCGTGTAGAATTCTTTGATACTTGGCCATTTTTCACTTCACACGCTATGAGGCTGACGAGCCGCTCGGAGTAAGTAGACTAACTTAGCATTTTCTGTAGGCTTGACAAAACAAGCCTAGGCAAAGCGGCAATGATTGAACTGCCGTCAATCTACAGGGTACGCTTGTTAGTTCACTTGCAGCGCAGATGACATTACATATGTATGTGAATATGTACGTCTATATGTACGTTGCAGGCCAACGAAATGCAGCCTCACTGCCATGGTAGTTCTAGACTCTGGCGCTCGGTAAGTGGCCAGCAGCTGAGCCAAGTGACTTGAGCATGAATCAAAAAGCATGGCATGGCGATGGCGGCCCGCGGCGGACCGTCGTTCATGTCTCGTCAGAACATACGACGGAGCAAGCAGTGGCAGGCTCCAAAACCTGATATGCGACTGTTCCTAAATCTGGGCATAGCCGTAGTCGGGGTCGGGGGGTCGGGGTCCCGGTCGGGGTCCGGGACGGGGTGAGCTGATGTCTACATACGTCGCCGTGGCGGTGCAGTGCCCGGCGAGGTTTAAAACAACGGTCGCGGTCGTCGACGTGGACGTAACGTAGAGCAGAAGCCTTGCCAAGCCGACGGAAGTTTGGGGTGGGTCGGGCTGTGCGTCTGCTTGAAATTTAGGGCTTACGTACAACCGCCGGTGCTCCCGTACCTGTTCGCTCGCCTGTATCGCCTTTTTTTCCTGCTCGCCCTGGCCAAGTGTACGATACTTACGACACCAGTGCCCGGGGAGCAAATTGCTTGTCAGCGCCTTCGCCGAAGTGGCTGCTCTGCCGATGCCGAGTGCCCATGCCACTTCGCCCAAGTCACTTCATCGCCAGCGTGCCGTGCTGATGCCACCGGGCCCGCCGGTAGCGCAACTGCTTCGACAGCCTGCTCCGTCTTGTCCGTCTTGTCCGTTGTCTTCACCACCTGTTTTGGCCCGAGTTAGTAGCGAGCGAACCACAAACCACAGACGTTCATTACACACTGCAGAACCATGTGCGCTGCTGAGACACGACGGGGGTCGTAGCGTCCAAGCCCCCGGCATACCACTCGATAGCCAAGGCTTCCGCCCGGGTACTCACTGACGAAGCCTGTCCTCTGTGGCTTGATCCATGGTCCTCATCCTCACACACACATGACCACGGTCCTACCGCCTCGACGTGGCACTCCTGGCCAGTTGAATCTTCCCCACAGCCTCCCACCCTCTCCCCATCGGCTTAGCGTCGTGTGAATTGATCTCTTCAACATGCTTAACGCTGGGACACGGCCAATGGGATCTACACCAGACAAGGGTATGCTTCCGACCGTCTCCAGCGTCGACACTCTGTCTACACAGCAAGCCTCCAGGAAGCTTTCTTCCTGCCGCGTTTTTTCTACCATGCTATCTCATGTATATATTTCTCCCCGCTTCTTGGCTGAATGTCCGTCTATCCCTCTTCTCCGAATTTTGGTTTTGACCCGGCTTCTGTTAGGAGGCTCAACAGTTTACTGCCACCCCTTCGTACCACCCCTTTGACAGTCCCACCACCCTAACACCACAGAATGTGTATCCGCGTCGTTGAAAAGTTTCCCGTCTGCGGCTGTACTTATCACGTTCACTCTGTGGATCGATGCGCCTCGTATGGGCGCCATCCAGTAGTGGACAAGATCATCTGGGTTGGCGCGTCCTGTCAAAATCATGGCACTCAAGCAAAGTGCCAAAGCCAATCTTGCTGAGACTACAAGCATATCCAGCACTACTCCAAAACACACTACTCTTTCAGTCTGAGAACCATGAACCAAAGTCGACCTGGTCTAGCAGACGGATTTCGAGCATTGTGGGTAAAAGTGTTCATGGTAGTCCCGGAGTTAAATCCGACAGAAAAAAAAAGACGTACGTGTAAGTGCTGTGATTTCTGTTACGCAAAACGTGACTAATACCAGGTTATCAGACAGATGGCTCCATCATCACCAATGAACTATTGGTGAAGAAGTCATATCACACAGTTGTGGTTCTGCTGTTGAATCCCCCCCCCCCCCCACTCACCGCCAACTTTCGACATGCTTGCAAAGACAGTAGGCACTGACAGACCAGGACGGTAATTCGTCTGGCAAAGGCAAAGATGAGGCAAAATCACATCGAGAACATGCGTGATGCGAAACTGGGCTAGAATTCTGCATCTGCGCGCATACCTGTTGTGGGTTTGCAAAGGGTCCCAGCACGCTGACTGTGTTCAAGAAGCCTTACAACAACCGTGAGTGAAAGATTGACTAGGAGCCTCCCTGGCCCTCCATGTCATAGCTCGCTCAGAATGGCTCTTGCGCATTTGAAACGTACAACGGTGAACTTTATCCGGCCGTTTAGCACGCCTTGTCAAGGCGGATCCGACACCATCATCATGGTCTTATCTACCCATCGCCTTTTCGCTAAAATGGCCCCGCTTTTTACTCGCTTGGGAAATCTCCAATGCGGATACTTTGGCCGTTTTCTCGATTCTTCTCCCGCTTCAGCCCCAGTTTTTTTTCTCTTACGATTCCGTACGGGCAGGAGCATGATCCGACGCCTCACCCGACAAGCCACATCGAGGTCATATTGCGAAACCCTACTTTCATGTACGTACATAGTATCATGTTCCGATAAACTATGTTTCCAATTGCCTGGATCCAACCAAGGGCTGGTGGTTGAGAGAGGTGCGGCTGTACTGTGTAGAAGCGCTTAAGTTTTGTGGGACCCGCATATGCCAATAACCCTTCCCCCCCCGTTGCGGCAAGGAAACCCCCTTTTTTCTACTTATCCAATGGCTCGGCATTGCGCACCAACACATGTTAGATACTCTACAATACAAAGTGTTGCATGGAGGTTCAAATAAATAAACTTCTGCCAGACGGGTAAAACGTCCAAAAGGAACCTAAAAAGCCACAAACAAAAAGCACGGATACACATCTGCCATCGGGCGCTCCGTCAGCGCAGTCTCGGAAATTAACCTGTTTTTTCTTGTCGTTCGCAATGACATGTCTGTTCAATTGAGTATGGCCTAGCGAACATCACTTGAGCCGCAATATTATCCCATCGGCTTGGCGTCAATACGCATTTACGTACTTGAGGTTTCAAGTGATACTGTATGCGGAACACGACCACAGCCAAGTCGGCCTTACCCGTTTATCTTCAATCGTCTCCTTTTCCTTCTGGAACTAGGCTTCTTTCTGTAATGTTCAGAAGCAAATTGGATCATTGAGACACGTTGTAGTCAGGAATAAGGAATGAAGATATATGTTGCAGAGTTCTATGATTTCATCTGTCTATGTATATTTTCTTCTTCTTCTTCTTCTTCTTCTTCTTCTTGTTGTTGTTGAAGTCTTACTGCAGAGACTGTAAACGTAGATTATTGTCAATACTCCGAGGGGTATTGCAAAAATGGATATCAAGACCCAATTGCATGATCGAGTTTCGTATAGAGAAAGAATGCAGACCGGAAAAGAATATATCCACGTGAAACACAAACCACCACGTGCATATGCCGTTGATCAAGACTTATCCACTGACTCATGCCCACTTCAAACCATGCCCATACCACGATCTCGTATGCAAGATAACTTCCGCATTGAGAGGGGCAAACAACACAAGTACTCTAGTAGTTCCAAACCACATCTTGTTTCCCTAACCCTATATGCATCCTATACCTATTCTATATACATTTCACACCACTTACACGGCATGATTCTCTATCCCTGTCCTCTCTCAAACCTTCTGCATGAATCCTCTCTATCAACACCTCCCTCATTAATCCCATCCTATTCCCGCAAAAAAACCCCCTTCCTACCACCCCACACAGGAGAAGCCCCCTCAAATCCCGACTTTCCTACCCGAAAACCAAACCCGCATAACGCATACACGAACCCCAACCCCAACCCCCATGATTCCCACCCCCACGAATGCTGACAATGCAAGAAGGGAAGATCACGGAACATCATCAGAACCCTGTTTTGCCGTGATACTTTAACTCCACGGACTAAAAAAAAAGCTTTGGGGAAAACGGACCAAGTTTCTAAAGCAGACAACACAAACAGCTGAAGGAGAAAGCAAGATAAAGAAAGCTCACCGTATCGGACGTACTATCATAACTTTGAAAATACAAATAATCACTATGCAGCTTACTTTTCCATTTGGAAAAGAAAGAAAGAATGAAAGAAAGAAAGAAACGAAAACAAAAAGGTATAGGTTGGCGAAGAGTCAGGCAGTGTGTATGTGGGGGGAGGGGGGGAAAGGGGGGGACGAGTCAGGACAAACAGGGTCGGACCTCTTGAATGATTACAGCTTGCATCTTGCATCTTTCAGCTTCTTGCATGCACACACACACACATACACACACGCACGCACAAGCACACGCGCACACACACGCACACACGCACACGCACACAGGCGACCTGCGACCTTGCGGGGCCCTGCGGACACTGCGCCTCGCCTTCATCTCCACCAAAAAAATATTCTCCACACGGGAAACACGTGGATAAGCATGGCATAATTGTGAGCCAAGACGGAGAGATAGTTGGATGGAAGTAGTAGGTACAGCATGTGGATAATGATGATGATGATGATGATGATGGCATGATGGTAAGCCAAGACGGAGAGATAGTTGCAGTAAGTAGATGCATGGCTCGAGTACCTGTGTATTCCTCCACTTTCACAAGTCAGTTTTAAGGAAATGCGCGGGATAGTCGGCATTGAACTCGTTTCTATTTTCCCGGGTTTACACTACTACCGCAAGGTCTATCCCTGTTTTCTCCGTCTCTCTTACATCTCACATGTCAGATTCTCACCTTCCCAACAACTAGGTAGACTATCCATCTTGTTTTTTCGGGGGGGGGGGGGGGGGCTACATCAGGTCTTTCCCTTCGGGCCTCAAGTCTCAGGCTTCCAAACTAACCCCTCCACCCCACGCATGGACCCTTTTTTCCCCACCATAGTTTTGCTCGTAAAACATGAAGAGCAAGTTTGCACAAGAAAGAGAGAAAAAAAAACAAAAAGGTCGTTCGACATCAAAGGCCATCAGGACCCGCTCATGGATGCAGAAACAAGGAGATACTCAATAACAAGTAGAGCGGGTAAACAAAGCCGAAGCGGATGGCAGGACCAACCAAAAAAAAGCAAACGAAGAAATAAAAAAAAAGGCTTAGTGCACTTCGGTGGGCTCTTCCTTGGGCTTGTACATAATGGTAGTCAGGAACTGAGAAGAAATTAGTTTTCATGTTCAACATTACAAAGACTGAGAACAGACGTACCTTTTGCTTATATCTTGTCGTGGCACTAGTGGCCAAGATATTGTCCTTGATGCTACTTGTAGCCAAATGATTCAGCACAGTGTGATTGGGGTGAATCAACACACTGCTGTCGTCTTTCATGGGCGTGGTGCCGTTCAAGATGCTCTTGCCTAGGAAACCCGGGAGCGTGGGTGGTGTGGGCAAGTTGTTGGTCATGGCATTTGCGCGCAGGAAACGCGACGAGTCTTCTGGGGCATCGAGGTCAAGCAGGTAGCGGGGAATGTTCTGATGGTATTTTTTAGTGGGCTCGGGAGCTGGTGGTTTGGGTGGCTCGGGCAATGGGGCCTTGATGGGCTGCACATCGGGTGCTGGTGGGAGGACCTGAGGTGGGTACATGCCCGGGGGAGCTTGTGGTTCCTGCATAGGCGTGACAGCATCTAGCGCACCTTGTGCATCCTTTGACGGGCTGGCAACGGGGGGCTGAGGCTCGGGGTAAGGGACTTCGATGTAATTGACGAGAATGTTGGTGTAGTCTACGGCGGTTGGCAACTTGTCGCTTGTGCGCATATCGTTGTCGACCAAGAACGTCAGATGGTGGGTGCCTGGGGTAACCGAGACGTATGCAGAAAGGGCGTCTTTCTTCTTGCTGGGGCCGTTGCGGTGAAGTCTGTATTTGCGGTTCCAGCCTGCAAATGTGCCCGTGACGTAGACGCGTTCACCAGGACCTTCCCATTCAATTAGGGTTGGCACAGTCGGGCGGCCGGTGCTGGGGCCCTTGAACTCCTCGCCGAGGTCCTCGTCGTCGGCCGTGGTGGTGCTGAGCATCGAGGAGCGGCGGGGCAGCA
Organism: Bipolaris oryzae ATCC 44560; assembly: GCF_000523455.1. Lineage (NCBI taxonomy): Eukaryota > Fungi > Ascomycota > Dothideomycetes > Pleosporales > Pleosporaceae > Bipolaris > Bipolaris oryzae. The sequence goes on along the minus strand of NW_006911369.1, from coordinate 67,574 downwards.
TGCCCTCTGCTTCGTTTTCGTGGATGGGGCTCCATATCTCCTCGGGGGAGATGATGGGCGATCCGGGCGTGTGAACCTCTTCCTCGATGGGCAGGGGCATGCGGGGCGGGCGACTGAACTGCGACGGTGGGATGAGGTAGTCTTGCGAGGCATCGGCGGGGTCGATGAGGGAGACGGTGTCGGCATCTTCTCGTGGGGGAGCGGGGACGTCTACGGGGGGAGTTGGGGAGGGCTCGCGAGGAGGCTGTTGCTGTTGCTGTTGCGCTTGTTGTTGTGGTTGTTCTTGTGATGGGGGTTGTTGTTGTTGTTGTCGCTGTACTTGCTGCTGTTGCTGTTGCTGTTGCTGTTGTTGTTGTTGTTGTACTGGCACTGTAATGGCTGCCTGCGGCGGGGTGGTGGTGGTGGTGGTGATGATAGAGGGTGCATCGCGGGGTGACTTTTCCTTTTCCCTGTCCCTCTCGCGGTCCTTTTCCTTGTCGCGATGATGGCCGCGGTGGCTGCTCTGCTCGTTGCCCATTGCTGCGTCGTGAGTGTTGGAGGCGTGGGTGTTATGGCTGTGGCGGGCGCTGAAGTGGTCGTGAGCAGCGGCGCGCAACTGGTTGGCCACGGCCTTTGTGCTAGTGCCAATTGTCTGCGCCCTCCCTCGCGAGTGCGGGCGGGCAGAGGATGGCTGGCTCTCGGCGTTCTCGAGGCTCACGGACGGGGCAGCAGGAGCTTTGGCGGCGCTGAGGGCCTGGATCGACTCTCGCCGTCGCGCCGAGTGGTAGTTGCTGTGCGGGGGGTGAAGGGTGCGCTCGGATGATGGTGCTTGCGAGTTGGGGTTGGGGTTGGGGTGCTGGCCATGTGATGTCGTCACGCCCGTGGGCGACTGCGGGTTGGACGAGGCCGTCGTCGAGCGCGAGTTCTGGTTCCCCATCTGCTCTGCCCGTTCCCCAAGGCTGTGGCTGCAAAAGTTGACGGCAAGTCGCCAGAGAGGGCGCGGCAGAGGTGACAGAGGACAGGACAGGACGCAGACCAGCCCAGCCTCAAGCTATCGTATTGGTATCGCGCCCGGCCTGCACCCAGCACAGGGATCAACATTTGCTGCGCTGCGTCAATCGCCGATAGCCCTCCGCCCTGCCCAATCACACGGCCCGACATGCTGCCCTACGCCATGCTACTACCACTCTACTACACACTACTACACAGTATACACCTACAAGTACACACACTGCCAACCTCTCCCGTCTCCACCTCCACGTTGCCTCCACGCTGCTTCCATCGCCATCTCTGCCACCCCCAATGGATCCCATCCTCGTCCTTTCAGTCGCCCGTCGCCTCGTCCTTCATCTAGCCCGCCTGGCCTGGTGGCCCATTGCCAAGCTCATCACCCTCGCCGTCATTCTCCTGCGTCCATTCTATCTCCTGGTCACCGTTGCCCTGCTTCCCTTCATCCACCTTGCTCACGCCCTCTTCCAAGTCGTCTCCCTCCCCTTCACCGTCAAGTGGCTAGAGCAGATTGAGGTAACCCCTGATTCATCTCTATTCTTCTATCAACGCGCCAAGCTAATTGCTGCAGACACTGTACGTCTTCCTTGGAATAGCTGCCCTTATAGGATCCATCACCGGCACCACTCTCTTCATCATGTTCAAGTTCCTGTCGTCCACCCTGAGAATTGATGCTCCCATTGTCCCTGAGAAGCCTGTCGAGACGAGGACGGCTGCTCAGTACCGCGCTGAACGCCGTGCTAAGAAAGAAGAGGCCATCCATCACTTGCCAGCCATCACCCCGGTTGTTCTTAAGAAGCCTGCTGGGCCCCGCAGGCGCGGACTTCTCTCCCAGGCCATCATCGAAGAGGAGGATTCCGATTTTTGACCCTTGTTCAATCTGCCTGTTCTTTGTCCTTGAAGCCCTCCCAGTCCACCACCAAAGTAGAACTCCCAGAGTTTCTATGTGACGTCACCGAGTGTATGCTGCATCTCCGGCGTGCATCTACCACTCTGTTACTTGTGCCTAAATGGACCCGGTCCAAAGCGTCTTCGCTCGTGGTTTTTGCGTCTAAAGAATATAGATCCAGGGATACTGCCGATAATACAGAAGGCTGTCTCTGCAATGTGTATGGCGCCAGTCGCATCAACGCTTGGTCCCGGGATCTCATCGTCCTACATGTTGGCCTTGTTAACTGCAGTGTCGCCAACTGCCATCTTGATTCTCATCACTCACAGTGCAGCTCCACTCTCCCGTCTATCTGCACTGGCCATGGTGAGCCAATGAAGCACCACAGCCGCCCATGTGACTATGACCCTCTGTGTCAGCAAATACCACTTCTCATGTCACAGCAGTTGTGTTAATAGTGGCAGTAGTCGCACCATCGAATATGCAGATTGTAAAGCACATCTGGAAACACATACGTCAGCACAATCCTCACTTGCTCGACATCAGCTTGACTGACAAATGCCGGCATCTTTCCTCGGTATATGCACAAAGCAGTGAGGTTGGCAGAAGCAGGTAATACGACCAAGAGGCATCCCACCAGTGTCTTGAACAGAAGCTTTTCGACCCTTCGTACCAGAAGTTGGTTGGCTGGGTGAAGATTAACGGCTGTTCTCTGCTTCGCCCGACCACAGAGGGTTCCGATTACCCTAGCCAATCTACTCGCAAACCCGGCGCCAGAAGGTCGGTTTCCTCTTACCACAGGGCTAAGAAGATAGATGAAGACAAGAGTGAGGAGCACGTTGATAACAATGTCGCATACCAGCAGCGGTATGATGGCGTATGGTTGCAGGCCGATTCGGCAGCGGCCGTCGGCTTTGGAGAGCGAAGTGATGGGCACGGCAAACCCAGCCACGCCAATGGCCCCAAGACTGACGCAGATGCCAATGGTGCTGAAAATCCAAAGGTAATCGCTCCATCGGGACCGGTAGGGAGCCCTCAGAACGTGAATGCGCTCGACAAGGAAGAGGTACCTGATGACAGCAACGTCAGTGAGCCTGCTGCCGTACCAAACAGTGCTCATAAACATGTCTGCTCAACTCAACATACATGCTCACTTTGCCGGCTGTGTAAAAGAGCAGACAAAGCCTTATCGCGGCCCTACAAATCTTGTCTGTTGTGATTCCGAGGCCGTTGTGAACAATTGCAGCGGCGGTGATAAAGGTCATGGCAGAGATGTAGTCAATGAAGATGTAGACATGTGTCAGTGTCATGTTCTTGAGCAAATGTTGGTTGAACTGGCGTATCCGGTACCCTGCACATGTCAATCGCTATGCTTTGACTATGCAGACTGCACTCGGATGAGGACCGCACCCAGTAACCCTGCCAGCAGACCCAGGCAGATTTTGGATGTGACCACCAACGAGATGCGTAGCTTGACAGGGTCGCTATATTTGAAAGATGCTTGTCGGACGAAATCCAGTCCATCGTGTGTTGTTGTGGGTACCGGAGTCACATAGGCCGTGGAAACTGCCCAAATTGTGTTGAGGGCAAGGAAATGTCGCATTCGGGAAGCTATGTCTGTGCAAGGGAGTTAGGTAGGTATGCTAGTCATACTGAGAAGTCATGATAGGTTAGTAGTGTGCAGTGTGTAGTGTGTAGTATAAAGAGTGTGGTGTTTGGTGTTGACAAGACAATTGCTATTATTAGCTCTGGTGCAGCTGCGGCCATGGGGTCATGCAGCCATCTCATCAAGCGGAAGCGACAACCACTCAGGCGGTCCTTCCAACATTCTTCAGTAATAGCACGTGACCAGTCAATGGAGCGAAGTCGACCAGACGACGCAGACGCAGATGCACAGGGCTACGATAACACTGGGAGGGAACAAGACGCTAATGAAGATGCGGTGTACACGACAGCCAGTCGTTACGGTCAAACCCAGCAACGGCACGTGAGTGTGTGGTACATGTGCTAGACACAAACGGCTGTTGCGGGTGATTGTACTTGAGAAGATATGGTTAGGAGAACCGGGCATCATGTACTTTGTGAATATTCGTCGAGTCAAATGGCCTAACAGGTTCTTGGTAGTGGTACGTCATATGCCTCGTCTCATCGCATGGTGGCTATCAAGACACGGCAGGCAAGGTGGCAGAATCTGCACCGCAGACGAGGATAGCGAGAATAGCGAGAATAGCGGCCATGTTCCTGGCCACTCACTGCAGGGACTGGACGAAACGTGGATCGGTAGCGGGCGACCACGCGCGGCACCCAACGGTGTAGACAAGCGTACCGCGCGTATTCGCTTCTACACCTATCTTCTCCGAGGGTGCCAATCCGAGTAGCGCAAATAGAGTGCGAGGCGCTGCAGCAGTCGTCTCTTGACGAGGTCATAACGGGTGGGTTGGAGGGCGCGGCATGCTGCACCGTCTCGTCATAGGCTGGGTGGTGGAGTGGCTACAGCAACGCCCAGGCCTGTGTGACCGAATCCAAGGAAACAGCTGCAGTTCAGGAATAGCAAAAGTCAGGGAAGGCGAGGCGAGGGCGAGCTGAAGAGAGCTGAGACGAGGGCCGCGCAAGCTGCCTGTGGTTTCGGGCTCTGCCTCGCAGGTGTACGTACTCTTGGTGAGCGGCGTGAGAGCAAGCGGGCGAAGCAGAATCGACCTAGAAGGAGAGGGGCAGCAAAGGCCCAACCAGCAGCGGCGGCGCATCTGCATCCACGGTTTTGGTGCAGTTCGCATCAAATGCCGCCTGAGTGAATGGCGGCCCCCCCCCTCTCTCCCCACCCCTGAACCCTGGCGCGCTGCATTAACCGAGATTGGCGTCTGGCACTGCCTCTCTCTCTCTTTCGCGCTCTCGCCCGCTGCGCCTAGCTTTTTATTGCGCCCACTGCCTTTCTCTCCTTCTCTCTCCCGCCTGGCACTGGACCGACGCTGATGCTCGTTTTGGCTTGCTGTTAGAGTCTTGCTTCCTCACTCCCTCCCTCCCCGCTCCCGCGACTGCATCTTGTCCCTCCGGCCGCTGCCCCGTGCACCACTACAAACTCCGAGGAAAAGGAGACTCGCAGACGACTAAGACGACGGCGGCGACAACAACAACGACGACAATAACAACAATAATAACAACAGTAGTAATATAACAGCGCCAGCAGCCAACATGCGCAAGGGCGTCACCATCTTCTTTCTCGTGACCATCCTGGTCCTCGGCTTCGCTGTCCACAGCGTCTGGACATTGCTAGGTCTTTTGGTCGCGTCCGGCCGGGAGGACGCCATTCTTCGCGGAGAATTGCCCGCTCCCAACTCCAGCGCAATCAACCATGCGCCACAATTGATCCCCAAGATCATCCACCAGACGTACATCAACGAGAGCATTCCTGCCCACTGGAAGGGCCCACAGCAAAGTTGCCTCGACCTCCACCCCGACTACGAGTACAAGGTACGGAGCGGAGCGCAGACCTGTTCCGAGCATGCGCGGCTGCTAACAACTCTCAGCTATGGACTGACAAGAAGTCGCGCGAATTCATTGCTGCCGAGTACCCATGGTTCCTCGAGACTTTTGACGGCTATCCCTACCCCATCCAGCGCGCTGATGCCATTCGTTACTTTGTCCTTCACCACTTTGGCGGCATCTACATTGATTTGGACGACGTGCGTACCTCCTTCGTGTACCTCTACGCGATAAATGCATAACTGACAATTCATAGGGATGCAACCGCAGCCTCGATCCGCTTCTCGCCTACCCTGCGTGGGTTCGACGCACCCTTCCCACTGGCATCTCAAACGATGTCATGGGCGCGGTTCCCCGCCATCCCTTCTTCCTCAAGGCCATTGACTCTTTGACCGACTACAACCGCCGCTGGCCTCTCCCGTACGTTACCGTCATGGCTTCTACCGGACCCCTCTACCTCAGTCTTATCTGGAGGCACTACAACAACGCCGGCCCTGTGGACGAGGAGCGTGTACGCATCTTGTTTCCCGACGAATACAATAACCACTCGTGGAGTTTCTTCACTCACCACTTGGGAAACAGCTGGCACAGGACCGATGTCAAGATTATCTTCTGGCTCGCCAAGCACTGGGTGCTCGTGACTATTCTTGGATTTGCTGCCGGTTTCGCTATTCTTGGCTTGATCTACAAGCTTGCCGTCTTGAACAAGCGATCCAATGGCCCTGGCTCGCCCAAGATTCGTTTCTTGAGCCCAAGAATGCCTTTCTATCGTCGCATCAGTCAGAAGAGCTTTGAGCTCGACGAGCGGCACGAGGTGTAACTGGGCGCCCTGGCCCTCCTCTGCATGATTTCAGCGTTATGTCCTGCACTACGTGCTCCGCATTTTCCGGCGTTTTCTCGTCACCGTTGTCCCGTATCTTCGCTTCTCTAGTGGCTTCGTTTTTTTTTCTCTCTTCATCTTCATCTTGTCTATTTACATCAGGGCAGCGGTCCCTAGTAGCATGTTTTAACTGATTTTTCCCAACGGGCACACACGACACGGGTGGAACATGAAACGGTTGGGCTACCGTAGTTGTTGAAAAAGCACCATTTGAACGGGCATCATAGAAAGAGGCTAGACCCGAATCAGCCCATAGAGGCACGACGGACGAGTCTCCAGGCGTCGACCTGGGCGACTTTGGCCCGTCGTGCCGGACGAATTACTATTAGTTACGATAATATCGAATACCAAACACCACGTCACGTGACGATGAGAACTCTATTTCCAGACATGGCATGTGAAACCGATTCCCAACTATGGAACAAATAGTCCAGCGCTGGTTGGAGCCGGGGGATTGTTGGGAGAGATTGGCGACAGACCGGGGAAAAGCGTCTTCCCCGCCATTACCTTGCCACAGTCCGCTTCTGATTGGTCCGTCCAGTTGCCCTCTTTGGCAGCCCTGTCCGTCCCCAGGTGAACCACCACCACCACCACCACCAACCATACTATAAATAATATACCAAGGGTATTCCCGCAGCATTTCTATGGAACTCGCCCCTTGCATGTACAGTAGAATGAAATTCGAGCTGACTGAGAATGCACCAATTCAACACTAGTTGCCTGGACAGCCACACACTGAGAGGACAATGACGCAGACCCGCCACTTCCGTAACAGCGATAACCCTTCCGTCATCGCTCCGCCCCTACCACGTCTAGTAACCATTCCCCAGCCCTCTTGACAGGCCGACATCCGTTGCCCGGTTCCACATGTTGCATATCGCTGGTTGCCATTGACGTCTTTCCTCCCTTTCCCTTCATTTGCTGTACAACATCTAGTCCAACTCCTTCGTTCTTTCACAACTTGAACACTGCCTACGCTCCTATAATCCGGATCAAATTTCCCATTTTCCCCCATCTCTTCTCACCATGGTTGGATTCACCGTGACGATGCGCGAAGGCGCAGAACTTGTTGGCGAGCATGGGTACCGGTACCTACTCGTCAAACCCCTTGGTCAATCCAATGTGTGGGTCGCTGTAGACGCAGCAACCCAAGAGAAGATATTCATCGTCAAGCAACCGAGTGACGATGACGTCGGCTACGGCTGGCCACGCTTCCAGCACGAAATGGTCATGCATGAGCTTCTCAAGGGTATCCCGACCATTCGGCAACAAGTCGACCGCATCCCACCCGTCTCCAGGTCCGATCCGCCACGCATTGTTCTCGAGATTCTGCAGTCTACGTTGTGGGATGCACGAAGGAAACGCCAGTTCAGCGACGTGGAGATCAAGGGCATCATGCGCTCAGCGCTTCTGGGCCTGCGGGACGTGCACCAACGAGACTTGGTATACGCAGGTTTGTAGCCGTGGTTCTCGTGATGTTACGTATCTAACGGTCAAGTAGATTTGAAGATGCAGAATATACTCCTCAGCGGATTCGAGGAACAGCCCAACCAAAGAGCAGTTGTGGGCGACAACAAGATTACAACCAAACTGGGCGACCTCGGTATCGTCATGGAGCCAGCAAAGGGCCTAGTTCAACCAATCATATACCGAGCCCCAGAAGTCTATTTCAGAAACGAAATCAGTCCAGCTGCAGACATTTGGTCGTGGGGGCTGATATACTGTCAGCTCTTGGAGGCTCAAGCCGCCTTTAACAAGTATGGAATATACGACGAGCTACTAATTGGCAACCAAGGCCAAAAGGAAAGATCAGTTGAGCGAGCCATTGCCCACGACTTTGGCCTGGGAACACTAGACTACTACGACGGATGTCGCCTCCCCTACCGCGACAACACCCACTACGAAGGCCAACAATGGGACAAGATTGTGGAAAAAGGTGTCCCAGAAAAGGAAGTCCAGTTCCTCAAATGGGTCCTGAACCCCGTACCAACCGATCGACCAACCGCCCAAGACATCCTCAACTCCGGGTGGTTCACAACCGACGACCAAGCAACCGGCCGCATTGCCGAGACCCTCAAAACCCGCGTTGAAGAATCCCGCCGCAAGCACCTCCTTCGCAAACACAGCGAGCCCTTTTTGTCAAACATGTCTGTTCAGCAACCCGTCAAGAACACCCAAGTTCCTCTGACCGCTGCGGCTTCGACGACTTTACCACCGACACCTATGCCGCAAGTGAATGAGCAACCTGTAGCGTTTGAGCCTGTGGCTTTTCAACCATTCGAGACGTCGCAGTATTATACACGGCCTGCGGCTTCGAGGTCTAGTACGCAGCGGCCCGCGGGTGGCACATTTATGAATTATGGGTCTTTTATGAGATGAGGATATGATGTGTGTGAAGTTGTCATGGAGTTGACGGGAAATGATGTATTCTTAGCAAAGGAAATAGAACATGTTCCCTGGATCCATAGAGACATTGTTTATGTTGAATTGCGATACGGATACATGTTTGTTTAATCGATACATCCCTTTTCTCTTGTCAAGAGCGAGATTTCTAACTCTCATTTTTTTTTACGTTTTTGTTTTTGAATTCTGTGTTAATTTCTGTTTTGTAATGTTTGGTGGCTTACTTTTCACTAACCCTTTCCCCCCCTTCCCCCTCTCCTAACACTTTAGTCCATAGCAGGAAAGAGTAACATGTAAAGGTATCACATCATCCTCTTTTCCTTATCTATCCAGCATATCCTTATGCAGAGTACATTGTTTGCACACAACGTACACCAGAATTACTATCCTAGCTACAAAGTATTGAAGATTATATCTAACATCTCAGCAGATTACCAAGTCACGTGTTCCAAGTTCTTTTTGTTTAAACAAAAAGGAAAAGAATTACTTAGGTAGTAGATACGAGATTGATTGTTTGGATGTACTATGGCTAGTTTGTGTGTTTATTGTAATAGCTAGAAGAGACTGAAATATGAGACTAAAGGTATAGTTCTGTCGAGATTCACGGGCTATGAAAAAGATATTGTTTGGCTGAAGGGGGTAGGGTGGAGGGTGGGGGTTGAGGGAGGGTAAATTGGTGATTAGGTTTGTGTATGTGTGTGAATACATGGTTTGTGTTAGCTGTGTAAGACGGATAGTCACTTTACTGTCTTTTTGCCTTGGGATTTTGTGTTTAGTGGGATATGCAGGTAGGTGGGGTTGTGTGCAAGGTTGATGGAATGTTTCTGTTATGTATTATAATTTTGGAGGGAGTTTTTTTACTTGTCTGCTGCAAATGTTTTATTATACTTTTATCGTTTGGCCTTTGAATAAGGTGTCTTGGTTTTGGATCACCTGGGTGTTGAGTTGTTTCTTTGCTATAAGAGGCGGTTGAGATTAAAAAAAGTTGGTCCACATCATATAACATCTCAGAAGTATAGAAGTCATGTATTACCATATCTTATGTACTTTATTGAAATCACTGTATATGTTTTAGTAGATGACAGCTCTGGTTGAAGTATTTTGCGACGTGCTTACGAATTCTCTGATGTCCGGATGAATTCCTTCTGTCTTGATGAATACAACCTTACAGAGGTCATGAAAATAGCGACAACCTGGTATTGCAACTTTAACACGCTACCTATGCATGGTAATTCAAGTTGAAAAAGACCTATTCTAGTTGCTGGATAATTGGTGCGGGTCGGATTTCAAGACGGGGGGTATGCAGCAGGCAGGCGCTTAGCGGCTCATTCGTGGGTCTGTTCCTCAGCCACTCAGCTGCATAAGCGCTCGGGACTAGTAATTGCCATGCATACAGAGGTACTGCCCGGAACGCTCCGATTGCTTTTCCATCCTACTTCCACAAATATATTGCGGCGTAACAGCCAACACGCCGCTTGCCCCACTAGTGCTCCGAAAACATCACTTCGTAATCGCTTGGAAAGCCCGAATTAGGCCCTTAAACTGTAGCTACTGTGCCGCAATTGGAGGCTGCCCAAAGAACATTTCCCATTGCTCTATTCCCCCGAGCAATATTTGTCACACTTCCCTTTCTTTTTACCGATTCAAGAACGACTCAACCTTTGCTGCAACGCCACTGGCTCTATCCAACAAACATGAACAATCTGCCACAAGAAATTGTCGACGAAATATGCAGTTATATTCCCAGAGAGGACTTGAAGAATGTTCTCACCCTCAATCGCCAGTTTCGCTTTGGCGCAGAGCGATACTCTGGATTTTTTGACGAGTATACTATCAAGGAAGATAACATAGAGTTCCTTTCGCGTTACTCCTGCCATCGCCTGCTTTACCTCAAGGAAGTCATCTTCAGGCCAATACTCCCACCTGTATTAGAACCGCCAGAGGGCGAAGAGTTACCCTGCCGTGAGAGCGCAGAGGAAATACGTGAGAAAGATGAGTCCTTTACTCGCCAGGTTCAACACCTCTTCAACACTCTTAGCCTGTTAGAGCAACAGGCTGGGGAGATGCATGCATCAGGGCGATACCAGCTTTCTGTCCACAGCCTTGCGCAGGACATCACATATTTTATATGGTGTCCACATCGCTTATATGTCAGCTGGCGTGTTCATCTGCTTACCCTTGATTTGCCCGAAATCGCTTCAGTTCATTCGCTTGAGATACACAACAATGGTAACGATAAGTACCGCGAATCAAAATTGGATCTTCGCGTTATCATCGATCTAGCGGCGAAGTTTCCCAACCTTGAGTATTTGGGATGTAAGACGGGCGGATTTGAATGGCATGAAACAGCTGGCGAGATAGAGCCGGAAACTCACTTCAAGCACGATTGGGAAGGACCACGTCGCGATGCGAGACATGACTTTGCCAACGCTGTATCATCGCCATCCTTTGAGTTTCCAAAATCACTCACGAGAGCTTCCTTGGATTTCTTGAACCCATTGACGCGAGCCGTGGATATCTCACAGTCAAGGCCTCTACCAGATCTAGTGGGGCCAGCAGTCAAAGATATGTTCAGCTCAAGCCTGGCTATTTTATCAAACAACCTCCATCAGCTGCACATAAAAGCCATGGTTGACGAGAGTCTGTTTTCAAAAGATGCCAGTACTAGGCCTTGTTGGCCCAATCTGGAGATTCTAGAGGTCGTGTTTCACCCAGCACATCCGAATGGATCTTGGTACTTCCACGGCCCGCAAGGTGAAGGTCGCGATGTGGTAGGCTTCGAAGTCACTGATGAACATTACCCGCCGTACGAAAAGACCGAGCTGGATGAGGAGATGGAATATTTACATGATGAGAAGCCCAATGAAGACCCGCATGACGGTAATTCTCAGTACCGCATCACACCGGATGAAAATCGTTTGCGTCCATTTCTCCAAAGCTTCGCCGAGGCCGCCATCCATATGACATTTTTGAAGTCAGCCTGCCTCTGGTCACCCCTGAACTGGTCCGACATTGAAGCTCCAGAAATTGATTTCAACAAATACACAGAGAAGGGACGTGAGTCATATGTGTGGGGTGTCTGTTACAATGCTCTCGAGGAAAACAATAAATCTAGGTCATCGCGTAGATTGGATTGGGCCGTAGGGTTGTGGCGCCCGGATGCAGAGCTTCACGGCCTGTTTCAAAAGATTGGGGACGGCAAATATGGAGATGATCTAGACGAAGAGTGGGTGCTCGGTAAAGGTAGCGAAAATCCATTGGTAACGAGATGGACTAATGATCGTTTTTTCTCCGATGAATTGCAGCGCATTACTTTTCCGTACTAATTCATTCGAACTGTTATCATTTAGAGCGAGGCTGGTACGCAAGAGTATATAGACGCTGTCGTACAAGGGCTTGATTTTGGGTTGACAGCCCTACAATACAACAGGACGCATGACTCACGTGACATGCTGAGTCACGCTCGGTAGCACTTTCACTGAACTGTGCTGCAATTGCTACGTCATGCTCAAGAGCCTCTCTCACTGAACTGTGACACATTGGCGTCTGCGTATTAAAAGACTGGTGAGGCGGTTAGCCAGAGTTCCTCATACAGCCATGAACGACCTACCGCAAGAACTTATTGATGAGATCTGTAGCCACCTACCGAGAGATGACTTACAGGACGTGCTTACGCTTAGTCGTCAGTTCCAATACAGCGCAGAGAAATATTCGGGATTCTTTGAGAAATACACTCTCGACACAGGCAACTCAGCAGAGTTCCGTTCTCGCTTCTTGTCCTATCGTTTGCTGTATTTACAGGAGGTGATATTCCGACCGACTGTCCCACGATTCAACTGGCGTGGTGAAGACGGTGAACCCGTACCGTATAGAGAGACTGCAGATGAGGTACGAAGAAGAGATGAGTCTTTCACCAATCAGATTCAGTGGCTCTTCCATGTCTTCAGGTCGATCGAAGATCAGGCCGGCGAAATGGGCATCGTCGGCAGATATTGACTCTCGATACACAGCCCTGCCAGAGGAGTTGAATCACCGACTCGTCGCTCTTGGCCGTATTTTGTTAATCCTTGGCGTGTGCGCCTCTTGGAAGTTGGTCTTCCCCTCATTACGGCCGTACAATCTTTCGAAATCTACAACAACTACAACAACATGGAAGCCCCTTTCTACTTCTACTTTGATGAAAAAAGACTTGTTACACATGAGTTCAAACTGTACTTACGCGTTCTTATCGATCTTGCGATAAGGTTTCCGAACCTCGAGTACCTGGGTATTCGGACTGGCGGATTTGAGTGGTGCGAATCAATATATGGCGATGAGAAAGATGCCATCAAACACTATGAGTGCGACTAGGCGAGGCCTCGGCGCGATGCAAGAAACGATTTTGCGGCTGCTGTCTTGTCCCTCCATAGCCAGGTTCCAAAGTTATTAAGACGAGCTTGTTTAGACTTTCTCAATCCTCTGGAACGCGCGTTCATGAATATCGACCACAACGAGCATTTGCCCAATCTGGTGGGATCCTTCAAACATGACCCTTTTACTTCGAGCCTTCGTTTGCTAGGCCCTCACCTCCGTCAACTGCAGTTGCGATGTATGGTCGATGAGAGCGTTTTTCTAGCTAAGGGTGATACATCACCAATTTAGCCCAACCTTGAAAAACTTGAGGCTATGTTCCACATTGCCCGTCCTGACGGCACATGGTGTTTTCGGGGAATGAATGGCAAAGGGTCTGATTCAGTTGGATATCTGGTTACTCAAGCGTCATACCCCACCTTATGAAGCCACAGAGCTTGGTGACAGGATGAAATCCTTCATTGATTGTGCATAATATATCGACCGATGCTACGGACTTAACCAGTTTCGCTTTACGCCACACGATAGACTCAGACCGCTCTTGGAAGGGTTTGCCGAGGCTACTTTGCGAATGAAATATTTGAACGAGGCTGTAATATGGTGTCCGTTGATATGCAACGATAGACCAGGTCAACCGAGAATTAGAAAACAGCAAGCATAGAGTATCAAGTATGTTGAGCCAAGACGTCCCATGAGTCCTGGATCATATCGCAGATTAGAGTGGTGGACCTCGCTCTGGAGACCTGATCCTGAGTTTCGAAATCTCTTCCAAAAAAAACGGACGCTCACGGCTTGGGGATGATCTGGAAGAGCTATGGACGGAGGATCTGACTGAAAGCGGAATCTTGCAACTGGGAGACGTCAAGGATGGTATTCTAGAGAAAGATCCTAGTAAGATTTCCTCTCTTCGTACGGTTAGTTAGTGTGAGGCAGGAGCAGATATGCGTAATGAAAGAGGCCAAGTGAGTACGCTATGATAGCGTTGAATCTTGGAGGGTAGGGTAGGCTCCTCAGTCCAATATCATGCATCGAGACCAGATACTAGCTGCCTCATTCCCATCATCAATTGTACTATACCCTTTCGAGTGTGTATTCTGTAAACAATTCACTGAGTCAACAGAAAAATTGTCAAACAAATCAAAACACAGAATTGATTCACTAGCAATACAAACTCCTGCGGTACTTTTACCAGTCTTTTGGCTTCTCCCAATTCTTGACTTTATCCCATGCATCTTCTGTCTTCTTGATAAGCTCGATGATTCCCTTATGTGTCGCCTTGAGCATCTGTTTGCGATCTTGTGTAGCCTTGTCGTCTTTTGCATCCGATTTAAACTCGTCAGTCTTCCTTTGAGAATCCCACTCTTGGTTCAGTGCTTTCAGATTGAAGTCCATGAAATCAACGCCTCTATTCTTTGCGCGATCAAATACGTCATCCATGTACTTTTCCTACTTTTTCTCCAAATCTTGAGTTTGCCATGATGTGCATGACTGCCCACTCTTCATTACTTTTGGGGTTTTAGGCAACTCCCTATCGATGTGGCCGATCATTTTTCCTATCCTGTTCTTCTCTTTTGCGAATATCTCGGCTATGTCTTTGTCTCGCATATACATAAAAGTTCCCGTGACTTGACGCATCTTCCGGACTGCTATGCGAGTTTGCTCGCCCGCGCTGAGCGATTTGTACCTAGATTCCTTTGTCTTCCCTTGGATCAGATTTGTCATCTTAGTTTGGTCTATAAACGCGTAATTCTTTCCTGTTGATGTTAATACCGGATAGAACAACTACATGGAGAACATAGTTAGTGCGATGCTTAGACTTCATTGTATAATAAGGCAAATTAATCAGACCATAACAAGAAGAGGAAGGGCATACATACATGAGATTTGATGGCAGAGTTAAGAGATTTCTCAAGGAGCTTGAACTCATCAGTCCACTGTCCATCATCTTCTTTGCTGCTTTTGTACGGGTATTGGCTGGCGATCAACCCGAATAGGGTCAACTCTAAAACTTGCGGAGCGGGCGTGGGATTGTTTGATGCAGAGTCGGAACTTTGTATGGAACTAGGAACCGATATAGAGAGAGAAGCTGACGCCGAGAGAGGAACTGACGCCGAGAAAGAAATCGATACGGACAGAGAAATTGGAGTAGAGCTAGGACTTGGCGCCCCAGATGCAACCGGCGCAGGACCACTCATCTTCTGATTCTTCTCAAATCCCCATGATTCTTCCCAATACTTACAGAACTTGACAATAACCCCTTTCTTGGCCTCCTCAGGGCCAGGATGTGGGAAATCCGTCGTAATCTCTTCTCCCATTTGCGTGAAGAATCCTGCAACGACCTGCCACTCAAGAATATGCTCCGTATCATACTTGGCGTTAGGATCAGGCGTGTCGAACTTGTAATCGTCGCACGAGTCCTCTTGATTGAACCCATATCTTTTCAGTGAGATTGGCGGGGGGTCACCCCATTCTCCGCTGGAGGGGTAGCTATAGCTCGAAAGCTTAATGCTACATGCGTTTACCGTTTTCGGACCATAACGCTTATGTAGCTGATGCAGACTAAGATCAATCGGATAACTTCGTCTACGAGAATTACTTTCAGAGACGTCGTCTTCGGCTGCTAATGATGCTAAAGCTTTACAATCAAGCGTCTGGCTTGGAGTTGCTGATGAAGTAGTCGAAGTGATTGAGGTGGTTGGCTGGGCACTTTCAGATGAAGCGGAAGAGAGCGTGGAAAGGGTCGTTTTCTGTGGAGTGGAAGACACTACTAACGTTGCAGCAGGGGAGGTTGTTTGACTTAGAGAATTCGTGCTCGTCGAGGATCTATTGTCGGTCTGAGAGGGTCTGGCGCTGGTGTTGGAGTCATTTTCGTCGCCATTCCCGTTGCTGCTTCGGCATTTAGGCCCTTTGCAACCCTTACAGCCTTTTGAAGGACACGGTAAAGCCTCGTAATTCATGCCGCCAGGGACGACTTCGTCAGGAGCGTCAGAGAGGGAATCAAAGGCCCTTTTGATGAGATTTGCTTTCGTGGGTATCAGTGGACCACATCCTGCTTTTCCTGCAAAGTCTGCGCCGCTGAGAAAGAAGTCTGCCCATAAGTCAGCAGCATCTTGTGCTTCGTAAGCGTATTTGTATGCCTTTGCGGATCTAATTGCTGCCACTAAGAAACCAGTCAACTGTGATCTACTAACAAGATGCCGCAGTACTTACCTATCCCACCAGTGATGGCCCTTCCTGGTGGCGGAATAGCTGCCATACCAATGCTCATCACCATGTCTAAAGCTTGCAAAGCTGGACATATGACCTTCTTGAGAATTTTTCCAGTTTCGATGATGGCTTCAATGAAGAAGTTGCCTGCGAACTCGAAAATGGGAAGATTGCAAGAGCAATAACCCTTTCTGATCATGACACCTTTAAACTAAGTCAATATCTAATTACGAAGCAAAATACTACAATTTGATTGAATCAGTACCTGTGTATGTCTTCTCTTCTCCACATGGTATTTGCTGTCCACTCGATGAATACCAGGGCGCGCCATTGAAAATGCAACTTTGGGAGGCCAAAGCAGCTTGACCATCTCCAGTCTCCTCTCCAGGAGGGCAGACACTCTTGCATTGATCCTTTATCGTGCCTCTCGAACCGTCAGATGAATCGAAGCAGGTAAGGTCGGCATAATATTCTCGTAATTTGCGTGCCGCACTGGGGTCCTTTGTGGTCTCTTGTCCAAAAGGCTGTTGTACATTGTCAGGATTGGAGTTACAGCTTTGAGCAAAACTGTGTGTCGTCAAACTTGACACGATAGCCAAATATGTGTAGGCAAAGAAAGGAATATATCGCATCTTTGAGAAAGGGTATGAGAATTCTTAAAAGGTAGATATTCTTTATATGGCATAAAACTTCTGGAATACTTACGAGTTTATATCTGCTCATATATGGTTATGACTATGCCTCTCTGCAGAGCAATTCAGACCCATCACCGGATCCGACGAACCACGCCGCGAAGGATCTTCCATGTAGATATCACATTGGCAGCAGAAAACGTCCCAGCGCTTCCAAGACTCAAGTTGCAATATCGTATTCCAGCATGCTACTGTGCCACTTCCCACTGTTGATGCCCGATAGCTCTCACCAACATTACCTTCTGTACACTCCCGCTAAACTACGTTGGTTGTTAAGAAAAGCAGATCACTAAAACACTTTCAGCATAGGTAAAAGCAGAAAATTTAGCAAGCCGAACCATACTCGTCGAAGCATAAAACGTACTCAACTCACAGAGTTTCAACCGCGAGGCGCATTCAAGGTATCCACCCATCGGTGGTACAAGTCAGCCTAGCGATTATACGCGCTGCCAAGCTCCTTTGTACTCAGTTGGAAAAAGAGGGCAGTACAAAGATCCAGATCATAACTGCGTTGGTGTTCCCCGAAACAACCGAGAGAGTGACCGTAAGCGCTTCGTATGCAACATTGCGGCGAAGTTGCACAGCAGATGTGGAAAGTCAGTCGAGTAGCCATTCTCGCCCCCTCCTCCAAAAAACCTCGCGCTTAATACCTGAAAGTTAGGTTCCCGGTAGATCACATATACCCTAATGTCTCAGTGATTGTTTCTATTCTGAACATGTGAGCATCGACAAAAGAGAAATTCGCCCCTAGTCTTCGACACTGCCGCATTGCGGCACACGGAAAGCAACACATCGCTCCCTGAGATAGGATAAATTAAATTGGTATCTATTGGATAATTGGGGCTAATTTCGGTCTCTTCACAAGACGCCATCAAGTTTCTTCGTTCATTGTAGGTTTCCGTGGCCATGTGCAGTGACATCCGCCTATCTGCCTATTATTGACCGACCAAACCCTTTTCCTCGAACACCTTTCTGCAAATGGAAAAAATTACATTAACTTGACCATTACCACTGCCTATATCTCTCTCTATTGTCTTTCCCTGCTCGATAGCTTTGCAGCGTGCGCAAAGAGGTAGTAAAGTAACTGGTTTTCGTCCAATTACACATTATAGGGCTTTAGCAAGAATAATGTCGATTTTTTGAGAAAACATTCAAGTATATTCATTTCGCGCCATGTTGTACTGTACACCGATAGTACATGTTGTCTAGTCTACGTTCTGGTAATTGTAATACTACTACTACTATTAGGAGAAACATCGGCCCCGAGGCAAGTAGACCGCGTGTATGCGCTTGCGCTAAACCGGATTGGGACGCACCTCCTCACCGAACCGTGGAACACAACAACAGCGACTGCAAACCAGCATGATGGGTTGCATTAGTCTTTGCTGGGGGAATGAATATGGAGAATAGACATCATGCGCACATTGCGTGCGGCAGGGAAAAAGATTCCAAGTGCAATGACCATGTATTGCCAGCGTCCGGAGTTGTGATTCGTCAGTCTCGCTTGCACCTCCTTGCCTCCCAAACCGCCCCCAGCGCAACCGCTTGAACACGCTCGACATCGCCGCTCACTGAAACCTTTTCCATCGCCGAACAGCACCCCAACACCGCTTTTCATCACTTCCGACGCGATAGATCGCATGCTGTAGGCCGTGCGACAATTTTGACACCGATATCCGCAATATCGCGACGCGTTGGTGGTTGCAACAGCTCTTGGGCGAGTGACTCACCTCTTTGCTGGTCCGCCCCGGGGCGCCAGGATTTGCATCGCACCCCATACGGAGCCCAACCCAACCACGCATCACGTGCATAGCGACAAACAACAATGACTGCTCGCGCAACAGGCCAGCGCTTTCGCCAGCGCAAGCTCTCTACAAAACAGAATCTACCCGTTGTACGCGAAAACGAGGTTGAACAGCTTGCCGATGACGATGCCTCCCGCCACATCCCCAAGGTCGAGACGGGTGTTGAGAAGGGCGAGGAGATTGTAAGTTGCGCTAGTCCCCTTTGGGCACTCACTGTCTATCAACGCTTCCCCAGCCTCAACCATGGGCCATGTGTTGATTAACTGATATCTTGCGTTACTCACCTTTGGCGTCTTTTCAGTTTCAGTTCAAAAGCTAATACGCAACCTAGGAACACCATTTGCAGGCCGTCATCTCTGCCGCCCAGGCAGCAGCACAAGGAGCAGCTGGTGGGAAGATTGCTCAGCTCTACATCCCAACCCCAGATGCCGTCGCTAGTAATCTGCAGTATGAAGATCTGTATCCAAAGCGCTTCACGCAACCTGCCACTTACATCCGTTTCTCATCTACTGTTGAGGATACGTCTGGCTGCCCATACTGCATGACCAGTGATGATGTAGCCTTTCTCAAGTCTTACAACCAGAAAAGGAGTAAGAACGACCAATGTTCAGAAGACGAGTTCGAGGAGATTATCTACTTCTTCGAGGAAACTACCTCGACGAAGCAGCCTTTCGCCGCTGTCGATAACCCACCTGTGCTTGCTTATGAAGAGCTCGAAGCCGAGTTCGATGAGACCATCAGTGAATCTGCACGGCGGTTTGCAAAGGATGTTTACGAGCACTGGAGGAACCAACGGCTGCTAAGAGGCAACCGCCCGCTGATGCCTTCGTTGAAGTTTGAGACCAATCTCGAGACCGATGACGCTGATCCATACGTGTGCTTCCGACGTCGCGAGGTGCGACAGGTCCGCAAGACGCGTGGCCGTGATGCTCAAGTGACAGAGAAACTGAAGAAGCTAAGGAAGGAATTGGAAGAGGCTCGCCTACTGATGTCGCAAGTCAAACGACGAGAAGCGATGATCAGAGAGCAACTTGCAACTGACAAACTGATCTTCGAACAGCGCCACGCCGTCAAGGAACTCAAGCGTAGACTCAGCATCAAGGGTGATGACGACGACTTGCTTATTACGCAGAAGGTACGTTGTTCGAGCCACTCCACAGATGCCTTGCACATGACTAACGCGTTGCAGCCCGCACCCAAGCCCAAGAGAACTGTTGATGTCGAGCGGCAACGCCAGACGTTGCCAGGCATGAAGCCTCCAAACACACGCCCCGATGGGCGCCTTGTGGATGGCGACATTGTCTACCTCGAGGAGCAACAAGCCAAGCGCACCGAGGCAATCGACAGTTTCATCGAAGACAATCTGGTCAAGCACCAGAAATGGAACGTTGGTTGGGTCGATGCAACATGGCGACCCATTACGCCGCCTTTGGAGCCGGCTGCTGCGAAGTCTGATTTCCGTACCGTCTTCACAGAAAGTCAGCTTCCTACGCCCCCTGCCTCTGTTTCTGATGGAGAGGGCGCTGATGCCACAGCAGTGGCGCCGTTGAGCAAGCAACCAGATCCGCAAAGAACCGCGCGAATACGCTTCGCCACGCCACCAGAAGATGTGCCGTTCCATGATCAGTCTCGCTTCCGTCGGCGGATTGGGCGAGGTGGGCGAATGATGATCGACCGGCGAGGTGTCAAGCGCCAGAAGACGGAGAAATATGATGACCGTCTGGCTGACCGATGGCGGTTCGCTGGTGATAGTAGTGAAGACGATGAAACATATCCCGTCGATTGGACGGATAACCTACACATCAGATACCGTATCATGATTGAGCGGCAGGGTGAGAAGGTCGCTCAACAACCTCCGCCAGGTCCAAGTCGTCGGCCGATTGAGAACCACAATCGATCTGCGTCGGGCCATCTTCTTCCTCCTACCCCTACCACTGCCCACCCTGCCAGTGCCGGCAATGCTGCCAATGCCGCAGCAGGGAGGTGATTTCTTCTCTCATCTTCTTCTCTTCTTCGTCCAGCGCTTTGACTCATGGGATGGATTCGGTGTAGGTTTGTCGACAAGTTATACCCTTTGTTTTTATTCGCAGTAGGATCCAAAGATCTACCAAGTTATGTACAACAGCTCCGCAAAGGAAGGAGCAAGGTTGGTGGATGAGTTTGCAGGTGCAGCGGGTGTAGGATATGCCTAGATCGGAGGACAGATTAGCAGTGGATTTCTTGGATATGATATTCAGATGCTTCTGCTAGCTGTCGCGAGAATCTTGCACAGCGGATGTTTCCTGAAAGAAAAGAAAACAAAACTTACCAAAGCATATTGCTACCTCGAACTCATTACCTTCTGCATGGTGTTCTCGTGGTACCCCTCATCGAGCCTCACACGGATGTCTCGTGTCCTGGCACCCAAAACTGTACATCTTATAAGGTGATGCTTAAGCTCTATGCTTCTTCCCGGTTCCTCCCATCTCTACATCACCCTCTTCATCCACATCTCTTGCCCTCTTGGTGATTGCGCCATTGTCCCTTGCTACTTTCTCCGCTAGTCTTTCTTCAGTTTGTACCAATAGTTTCTTTTCGCCGATGCGCACAGCTCTGGCCATCGCAACCCGGCGTTCTTTCCGCGACATGATCTGAGCGGGCTGCGTTTCTGAAGAAATCTGCAAGTCCTGCTCCAGCGTGGTTGGGTACTGCGCGATGCGAGCTTGCACAATTTTGTAAAGAATTTCCGTTGCTTTGCCAGTTATTTTCTCGGCCTTAGGCAGCCTGCCCTTACTCTGCAGGCGCTCAAACTCTTCTGGTGACAGCAGCATGGTCTCAACCAATATGATGAGCTCTGGTGAAAGGCTTTCTTCGAGTGAGAAGGGAACGCTGGCAGCGATGTCATACCCTGTGTCCACTATGTCTTGTTCGTCCAGATACTCGATCCTTTCCTCATGCCATACCCCGTCATGAGCAAGGGTCTGTGAGACCAAATATGTGGGGATCTCGACGACGTCGTACTGCGCATAGTTATCGGTAATATAACCATAACGCCTTAAGAGGTCGCTTCTGGGCAGCGGACCATAGTCATTGAATACTTCCTCTCCAGCTTGGATTGGCTTCAAGGCCTTCATCTCCAAACCATCTTTCTCGTAGAAAAGACGGGCGTTGCACCGATCGGCATCGGCATTTAGCATGTCGGCCAGCGGCACCATTCCTTTCGGGAGCGCAGCATCTTCCTCTTCCTCGGCAAAGCCTTCCTCATCCACTTCTTTGTCCGAGATTGCAGGCTCAACATCAAAAGCGTATGCCATGATTAGACTTCCCATCTTGTGCATGAGCTCCAAATTCTCCGGTGCGCGCATTTCCTTGGCCTTGTCCTTAGCTCTCTCATCGCCACTGAATATGACATCCGCAAACTCTTCGATCACAGGTAGCAACTGCTCAATGAAGACTTCATTTGCCCCCTCTTTGCCAATCTTGTTCACTACAGCGCTAGCCTGCAGTTCCGCCAGCTCGTCTTCCGTCCAGAACATGAGGGTATCAAAATTGGTCGGCAGCACGGCGAAATATGGAGACCAGTTCGAGGCGGATCCATTGTGGTACTCATAAAGCATAACAAGAATGAGAGAAAGCCAGGGACCAAGGACGGCGAAGGTGGCGGGAGGGATCTCGGTAGATAGGATGCTGTTTTCTACGCTGAGAATGGAGGAGCGGGGTATGCTGAAGAGAAGCTCATGCTCGGCAATGTCCTGCTTCGCAACTGTCGCATGTATCAGCACAAGCTTCATGAGTAGTAATACTTGTGAAAAAGAGGGTGTGGAAGTGGCTTAGTGTGTCTGGTCATGCATGTTACTTACCGACGCCTCGTCCTGCATCTTTTGCGCGCAGATCCTCCAGTTGGATTTTTGAGCTGATCTGCGCATCGGTATGCTTCAGCCAATCCAAGAACTTCCGGCTAGTAACATCGAAGTCCGCCATAGAGAAAAGTGGTGTTGCGATGTGGGAGGCTTGGTGGCTGGGATTGTTCTGGTGGATATTATTTAGCGGTTGGGAGCCGAGGCTGCGCTTATTGGCCGATGTGGGTTATGTACTGGGGTGAGAAGTATTTGCAACACTCCAACCGAAGATTGATGCTTGAAAGATATGGGAAGAATCAATATGGATGTCCTTTGAGTGGGTTTGTACCATAGCAAGGTGGACAAAATCTCGAGGGTTTTTTTTGTTTATGGTAGCGATTGGCAGACCCTGCAAAACCTGACTCGCTAATGTGACGTCTGCCTGTCGAAAGCTTTGAACTGCTACCTTAGTCGTTTCTTTAGTCGGATTATGGATGAATTTGGGGGTATTGTCAGCAATGCTCCAGGGTGAAAGATTTGATATAATCTTGAACATCTTTGCCACAGTTGTGGATCGTGAAATCCAGCAACCCGGGCTGTGGTTCAAATCTCGTGCTTTATCGATAAGCATTTTCATCCAAACCCACGTCACCCCGCATCGCTCGACGCGTCAATCACCCAGCAACAGCATTCGATACAATGATTGCCATAGGCCTTGAGGGAAGCGCAAATAAGATAGGGATTGGTATCATATCCCATCCTGGGCCAAATAAACCACCCATCATACTCGCAAACCTGCGGCACACGTATAATTCCCCACCTGGCGAAGGCTTCCTGCCAAAGGACACCGCGATACACCACCGGACATGGGTCGTGCGGCTCATAAAGCAAGCAGTGCGACAGGCTGGTGTCAAAGTTGAAGACATCAATTGCATATGTTATACAAAGGGCCCTGGCATGGGCGCGCCATTACAAAGCGTCGCGCTTGCCGCAAGAACAATAAGCCTACTCTGGAATAAACCAATGGTTGGTGTGAACCATTGCGTTGGACGTCAGTATATCCTTTGCTTTCCAGCCAATAGCATGATGTTGACGTGACGCAGACATCGAAATGGGTCGTTCAATAACACGCGCTGATAACCCTGTCGTCCTTTATGTCTCTGGTGGAAACACCCAAGTAATTGCCTATTCTGCCCAACGCTACCGGATATTTGGTGAAACCCTGGATATCGCAATAGGAAACTGCATAGATCGATTTGCCAGGACGCTTATGATACCCAATGACCCTTTCCCAGGTTATAATGTTGAACAGTTGGCAAAGAAGGGGAAAAACCTGGTCGATTTACCGTACGGTGTCAAGGGCATGGACGCGAGCTTCTCGGGAATATTGGCGGCAGCCGACTTCCTTGCACGCGGACTAGACGAGTCGTTACCTGACGAAAAACGACTGAAGACCGAGGACGGAGAACTCGTAACGAAGGCAGACATGTGTTTCTCGCTACAGGAGACCATATTTGCCATGCTGGTCGAGATCACAGAGCGTGCCATGGCACACGTTGGTTCCCAGCAAGTCCTAGTTGTAGGCGGCGTGGGTTCGAATTTAAGATTACAGCAGATGATGGGAATGATGGCAAGGGATCGTGGTGGCAACGTATTCGCAACTGACGAGATGTTCTGCATCGACAACGGTATCATGATTGCCCATGCAGGCTTGCTGGAGTACGGAACGGGCGTGATAACAAAGTTGAGCGACACGACATGCACGCAACGCTTCAGGACGGACGAAGTCTATGTAGGATGGAGAACTGACTAAGGTATGCTTTTTTCAACATGACCTTCAACTCTTTGTCAGATTCACACCAGTCAGCTTACCGCTTGCTTTGAAGGAAGCTTGTGTCAATTTCCTATGGTATACATATGTGTATGTATGTTTCATGTAAATTCATTCGTTTCTGACCGACTTATGCCGCACCTGGAGTCTTTCGCCTCGGTGCGGCAACTGGGTTGTTGCTAATGCACGGCCAATGCAACTGGTATTGGAGTAACCCGAAAAAGGCAAAGCGGTAGAATCATTGCTTACGTACGCGATTTCTGTTCAACGTCAGTCTTTGGCACGCCTGAAAGTCACTCATTATATTTAGGCACTCAGGAACATTGTTTCTTGTATGCTTGAATTCGCGAAATTATGAAGCTTTTATTAATTCTGTCAGCGCTCGCTACCGTACTTGTTGCAGATGACAGTAGCGGATGCGACAAGCCACTTCCGGATGGTGTCCTCCCAGGCAAATCTACGAGCTTGACTATTGACAGCGAAAGCGGCATCACACCTCGCGGATACCGCCTACATATTCCCGAATCATATGAAAAGAACAATCCTATCCCGCTGATATTTTCATTCCATGGTCGAGGCAAAACTGCCGAATATCAGGAAGCTTTGAGTCAATTCTCCAACGCAAGTTATGGATTTGAGGGCATTGCGGTATATCCTGAGGGAGTCCCGGTACGCGACTGCACGAAGATTCTGCAAAAAAAATGCTAATATTCCACAGAACAAAAAGGGAACTCAGCAATTCCAGGGCGATCCTGATGCACCCAAATCCATTGACGATGTAGCGTTTACCTTGGAGCTGCTGGATCACCTTGAAACGACATATTGCATCGATACTTCACGTATCTACGCAACTGGAAAGTCAAATGGCGGCGGCTTTACTGGCATTCTTGCATGTGATGCCGAAGCAACAAAGCGCATCGCAGCTTTTGCTCCGGTATCCGGTGCCCTTTACCTCGATACAAATCAGCAACCACCGCCTTGCAATCCCAGTCGCAAACCCGTACCGCTAATGGAGTTTCATGGCTACCGTGATCATACAATTCCATATGAAGGCGGAATTAACACGCGCGGCAACGCAAATAGCTCAGACATTGTCACATACGTGAATGACTGGGCGCAGCGCAATGGATACGATGCGCTTGTCAATGCGACTACATACCTGTGCGATGGAGAACAGAAGGTGATGAGGCATAGCTGGGACGATGTAGTCGTGCACTACAACTACACCAATATCGGGCACGATTGGCCCAGCTCCTTTCCAAATGGTGATACAGACGACCTGTTGACGTGTGAGGAAGCGGAGGCAACATCTATTATCCTCGAATGGTTCAAAAAGTGGACTATCTGAGACTTTAAAGCAAGCGGGAAGGCTACCAGACAGGAGGCAAAATACACAATGGTACAATGAAATGGCAGCGTCGAAAAAACAAGCAAGAGATACACACCACGCATTGAAGTAAAGTTTTGCTCTCCATGACCGCTCTGTAGTTTGTCTCCCCGTGTTCTACGTATGAGCGACTAGGGTGTAGTAGGCACCAGATGGCAGCAGTGCCGTGGACCTCACCTTGTATCCCAACAGCGGGTTTGGCCATAGCAATCCGTTTGTTGATGTGTCCCAATGGACCAGGTTAACACTGACGAGCACGTGATGGTAGCGCATGGCCGTCGATACTGTAGACTGACCTTTTGATTCCAATACCGGCGAACATTCTTATTAGCACGGGGAGCATGCTTGGGGGTTTTCTTGCAATGCAACAGCTCCTGACAGAACGCGACCTCACCCGCTGTTGTGGCAACAGCGGCGTTTGTAAACACACTCCGGGGCTCCTTCTTTTGACGCGATCTTGGCCACGCTTGTCAGGTTTTTAAGCAAATCTGAACTCCGCCTCTTCATATAACTTCGAATAATAACTTCAAAGTCTCTTAACGTAGTGCTAGCTGTCATTTCTTTCCTCAATCGCTATTGCCGGTAGCCAGCGGGCGCCATGGACGACCACCCCATTGCACACGCAGACGACAGCAGATCGTCAACCGCCACTTTAGATCACATAGCACACCATGAAACCGAAACCCCTCAGGATGGAGGGCTCAACCACATCGACGTTCGATCAGACCTATCCTGGCTACATAGCAGCTGTTGGAAGTTCCAGTCCATCGACGGTGATCGCCGCGCAGCTGCTCACGGCTTCGTTGTACCTGAGGAGCTGTTGCTCGTGACAGATAACAGCAATGAGAGACATGACGATATCAAGATCGTTTGGACGGGAATAGCGGGTGACCCTGGCTCGAGAAGTGCTATAGTCGGCACAGCGTCCCAGCACCTGCAGACCATCTACGAATTACGCAGTTTACTGGGTCTTCCAATGTCATTCCGAGGGAAGGTACCATCATACCCTGACAACGCTGACATACGCGTAAAGCAGTACTGGGAGAGAAAGCATGGATTACAATCGCTGGTTCGCGCTGTTCAAGCTCAATCAGTAGGCCAGCAGGAACTGCCGCCTACAACGCCCGACCCTAGTTTGACGACCCAAGAAGCTTCTGATTCTACGGCTAGGGAAACTTACAGCCTAGAGGAAACACAGGTAGTGCTGCCCCTGCCAGCAACATTTGCACCTTTACAACGTTACTCTAGCACTACGGAGATGTTAACGAAACAGCCTGCACGCACATATCAATTGCCTGAACGAATTGCAACTTCCGATAATCATGACGAGGTAGCTCAGCCGCAAGAATCATCGACAAGTGCGACGTTTTCAGGATCAACATCTCATGCAACAGACACGTGGTCTCCCAGCGACCTAGAGAATATAGCCAAATTGCCATGCATAGATTGCGGAGACAATGGTGGCCATGCGAGTGACTGCAATATTGGCAGTTAGTACTCGCTCACCTAGCATTCCTTTGTGGTACTAACGAGTTCCAGATCTCAAATTCAAGGAGCATCTTACGATGATTGATTATCGTGTTTTGGCGGATATTGTTGAGCAATTCGATCCTGGTCCATGGACAACACACTTTAATCTAAACCGAGAACGTGAGCCTGAAGATCCTTTGGTTCAGATAGCTGGTCTGGCAGAAGTCATAAGAAATGAGGATAGCTACAAGAACGATCCGGAATTACATGGTCTACCAGACGTCCATATGATTATCCTATGGGCATTCAAAACTCTCGATGGCGTTGAAGTATTGAGTGTGTAAGTCACATTCCTAGAGCATCCGTGTCTTGAAACTAACCAGTATTTTGCAGTGAGCGGTAGTGGCAGAAAACATGTCTTCAGAGCCGGTGTCCAATCTTCGCCAACCTCTCTGTACTCATAGCACCTTCAGCAGCTGAATTATCGAATAGCAACTGGGGTTTTCAGCACATAGCATAGGGTAAGATTTTACATAGCATATGTAAGGCTCCCGGTTTTTTGTCCTCTATACACATGTAGATACATGTGCTACGCTAGCGGCCGCCCCTGTTCAAGATCTAACCCGGAATGGACTCTAAGATGCAGTCAGAAAATGGAACGTGGATAAGACTCTAAATATAGCCGGAGATAAGATCCGAAAACACGACTGCATTGGTTCGTTGTCTGCCTGGACGCCCGACTGACTGACTGGTTCCAACATTGCAGTCGCGATGCAGCTACCCGAAAATCGATCCGACAAACCGAGGTATTGTTGTTACCCCACTTGGTGATGACAAATAATTGTACGTATCCACAATCAGACAACAACTTGGGCCTCGAAGTTCCCACGTTGCATCTTGTGTGATGCTTAAATAAGAACCATTCTCGGAACCTTGAATTCAATCTCTTCGTGAGCATCCCCAAAACCAACAGGGAATTTGCAGCTTTTGTGACTGTTGTTTTACCTTCAGTACTACGTATACTTGCTGAAATCATTGTTATTATCCATAAACCTTGAGACCAACTTGCCATTGCATTGCATCTACAACAATGGCGGACTTTGAAAAAGCCATCAACGATGCCATTGCTTCGGAGGAAATTCCTGGCTGCGCTCTATCAGCGACGAACCGCGACGGTACATCTACATTCACTCTGCACCCAAGCCCCAGGTCTCCAGTCTAACAAATCCCCCCAAAAAGGAACATTCACATATTCCAAAGCTTTCGGCAAAGCCTCCATGAAGCCCGAAAACAGCAAGCCTATGCAACTCAACACAGTCATGTGGATAGCATCCTGCACCAAACTCATGACGTCCATCTCCGCCATGCAACTCGTAGAACGTGGCCTCGTCTCCCTTGACGACCCCGTCTACAAGCATATTCCCGAGCTAGAATCCCGAACCGTAATCAAAGGCTTCACCGAAGCCGGCGCACCCATTGAAGAAA
The DNA here is from genome assembly GCF_000523455.1 of Bipolaris oryzae ATCC 44560. NCBI lineage: Eukaryota > Fungi > Ascomycota > Dothideomycetes > Pleosporales > Pleosporaceae > Bipolaris > Bipolaris oryzae. The sequence goes on along the minus strand of NW_006911369.1, from coordinate 38,890 downwards.
AGCACACCAAACCCATCACTCTCCGCCACCTCCTCAGCCACTCCAGCGGCCTCGCCTACGAATTCATCCACCCGGTAAACCAAGCCTGGCTCAAGTACCACAAGCGCGCCCCGGGAAGCAGCGGCAACCTCATCGAACGCTTTTCCTACCCACTCGTCTTCGAGCCCGGTGAGAGCTGGGCGTACGGCCCTGGTCTCGACTTCGCAGGCCTCCTCATCGAGCGCGTGTCTGGCCAGTCACTCGAGGACTATATGAAAGCGAATCTCTGGACCCCGCTCGGTATATCCGACATGACTTTCTCGCTCGCCTCCCGCCCGGATCTCGCGGCGCGCCTGGCGGATATGTCAGCGCGGGACCCTGCGTCAGGCAAGGTTGTGGATTTCTCGGGCCCGCTGCCGTATGTGGATGGGGAGGGCAAGGAAGTTACGAGTCATATGGGGGGTCAAGGTGTTTTTGCGTCGGTGGAGGAGTATGCGAAGGTTTTGAAGGCCGTGTTGGAAGCGGATAATGGGGGTGAGGGGAAGATTTTGAAGAAGGAGTCGGTTGAGGAGTTGTTTAAGGCACAGTTGGGGGATAAGAGTCGGGAGGTGCTCATGGGGATTTTGGAGGATCAGGCGGTATGTTACTCTTCTCTTCCCTTTCTTTTCTTTTTTTTTGCAGGGAGGAGCTGGAGCTGACGATTCGACTTGTAGACTGGAAATGCGATGGGTGGTTTACCGATTGGGTTTCCCAAGGACCACGCGCTTGGTGGCGTTGTGATAGTGGCTGATGGGCCTGATGGCAAGAAAGCTGGGACTATGGTTTGGGGCGGGTATCCGAATCTCATCTGGTGGATTGATCGCAAAACAGGGCTTTGTGGTATTTACGGTGGTCAAGTTGTTCCGCCGGGAGATGCAAAGGTTTCGGGGTTGCAGCGCAGCTTTGAAGCCGGCATGTATGAGAGGTTGGCAAAGGAGAAGTTGTAAGGCGCGTTCTTTGCGCAGACGTCGTGTTTATGAAAATCGAAAGTATCACTCAGGAACTTCAATGTTTGAAAAGAATCATTGATTATTATGTTCAATTAAAGAGAGTATCGCAACGATGTCGAGGCCTGGGGCCTTACACTACAAGTCGCTTGTACAAGTCCTGATGCCCAGATGTGGTACTGCATCGGTATTTATCCCCAGTGCACCAGTCAACCATTCGTCAAAGTAAAAAAGCAACTCCATGGTATAACCCAGAAAACGCCCCGCAACCACGAACTCCAGAAACAAAAAAAAGCAATAAACGCCAGTATCATGTATATCTTCCTACCAAGCCCATCTAACGACGACGACCCTGCGCATGCAGCATAGCATTGCGCTCAAGTGCCTCCTGCTGGCGAGCGCTTCCATAGACGGAGGGGTGAGCAGGCATCTCAATCGGACCGCCGATGATACCATTGCCACAGGGACCACCGAGACCTTTGCCAACTGTACCCGTGATGTCAATGTCGAAATCGCCCGTCGCGTCAGTAACACCCACGTCGCCCCTGTTGAACGCCGCGATGATATAGAGATTGATGTTCTCGAGAGACGTTCTGTCAGTGATGTATGGAAGGTACTCGGGGACTTCGACGACAGAGTCAGAGACTTGGGCAGTAGTAGCAGGGGGGCTGCTCGAGAGAGTGTTCGCATTCGAACACGAAGACTGAGGGATGTCGAGGTGGGTATTGGCGCCAATGATCTCGTAGTCTGGTGGTGGGAGCAGTGCGCCTGCCTCGGCAATCTTCTTCCCCGTGTTGGGGTCGATGCCCTGGAGGAGAGGCAGCAGGAGATGACCTTTCTCTTCATCGGACAGGCTCGCCCATGTTGAGTTGTAAAGATCTTTAATGGAGCGGTCTGCAGAGCGTTGAGTGGGAGTGGTGCGCTTCTTGGGCGTCTTCTTCTTAGGTGTCGTCTTCTGCTTGATCACCTTTGTGGCCTTTATCTTTGGTAGGGGCTCCTTTTTGGTCGAAGGAGTAAGAGCGGACTTCTGTGGACTGGAACTCAGGATAGGTCCCCAGAAAGCTTCGATAGCACCCATCGGTCGCCCTGGTGATTGGACTCGAGCAGGCTCGATGGCCTGGGAGACAGGCGGGGTAGTGACGCCTGAGTCTACCACTGGTAGATCAGACGTCTGTGTCGGAGGCGACGACGGCCAGTCACACTGAGCGCCAACAGGCTCTTCACAGGGAGCCTCGGCAGTCCAGAGCGACATGTCGCTCTGGAAGCTGCTGAAGGTGTCCTCCGATGCGAAGGAGTCAAAGAAGCTATTCTGGCTCATGGAAGGCTCAAGCGGAGGGAGCTCTTCCAAGTCGCCACAGAATACTTCCTCGGCGAAGCTCAGTGGTAGATCGTCGCTGGAGTCGACAATGGGTGGATTGCCGTTACAGGCAGCGCCATTGAAATCGAAGAATATATCCTCTGTGAGGCTGGATGACTCCAGGGTCTCGTCGGCGCTCAGGGATTGAAAGAAGTGCTGAGAAGTCATATTGTGAGAAAGATGGAAGGATTGACAAATGTGGATAGTTATGTAATGGTAGGAAGTGGTGTTGTAGCGATTTGCAAGTAGACGATATTGAGTGAGATGTAGCGAGAAATGGAAACAGAAACTGCAAGACTACAGAAAATTGATATGTGCGACGGAGGCTGGGTTCCGACTAAGCGACTGAGGGGTTGGTTAGTAACAGGTGGTGGTCATAGCATACAAGAAGTGTCTCACGTTGGTCGTCATCTTGGGAATCAACCTGCTCGAAGTGGGTACTAGATCCTGAACAGGCAGTCTTCGATGAGGCGAGAGCGATCCATTGGCCCAGCCGCCCCCAGGCAGCATTGCCTTATCTGATTCTTGGGGCTGTGGTGTGGAGCAAACGGTCTAGAACAGAGCAATTTTGTGCCCAGTTCTCTCGCTGTGCGTCCCGATGCGTTTGCCTAGCCCCATGCAGGTACAGATTGGGAAAAGATCCCGACAAAGATCTTCGAGTAGGCGGGATATCCGCGGCGGGCCGGTTCCGTAGCTCTGGTTCCTGAGTTCCGGGGCTGGCCCGTGGGGAGGGGGTTGGGGAGTGAAGGAGCCTGTTTAGCGAGAGCAGACGAGCACACCCGCGTGATTTACCTTTGGGTAGTGTGAGATAAGGCAATTTATGCGGGTCTCTCAAAGAATTTTGCAAAGCCATTGTATAAGGCTCACATGGCTTGTGCGCTATCTGTCATCAGTTCGTGCCTACGGTATAAGTGATAGATTGCATGCGCAAATGGGACATAGTGCATGAACAACATGGATACAATGACCAGGATATTAAGTTACAAAGGAGAGAAACAGTGTGCGTTGCAGTGATATACGAACCTGAGTAATTGTCGACACGCTGCCTCGACTGGCCTACCGCACTGGAGTGATTGCTTGGCTAGAGAATTGTGAGATGACGTTAAGGTCTTTGGTTTCTGTGGCTTACATGCTTGATACATCACCTTCAGTCAGCTCCAAGTAATAGTGAGATGACCAATGTATATGATGTACCTACTAAGTAAAATGACAATGGCAAAGTACTCCCTCAATGAGCAACAAAAGTAATGTGCATCATTTCACCACCAACACAAGTAATGACTCAGCCATCAAGTCGCAACATGATTTTTTGATTATACTTAGAAACAAAGCAAAAATCTTCATGAACAATGATAATATATGATGCGCCTGTAAAAACCTCGGTAGTATACGCGCATGCACGCCTGCGGCAAGGATCATGCAAGTGATCGTCAGCCGCAGGATCTGCGTGGGTAGCGTGAACCCTTTCTCCACAAACTCAAATGGAACCTCATCCCATCACCCACGCATCAACTTTTTGACTGCATAACACCATGTTCCAGAATACATGTACCGGCCCAGTATTTGTATGACCTCAGAAGATATCTGGGTCTTCCTCAAAACTATAAGAGGTTGTGTGACTTGGACTGTCAAGTCGCTCTATGCACTTCGTATCGATTTGAAGCATCTCGAGCACATCCAACTTCAGGATGTTGTCCATGTTGCTGTATGCCTCTCGCGTCAGATTCGCACGCTTTTTCATCCATGCACTTTGATACGGAGGTACGTACGGCTCTTGGTACGCCATGCGTGGCATGGGGGCTCGATCAGAGACAGGCACCCATGATGGAGGAAGGGCATTGGCTGGACCGGCGTCGACGTCTTCCGAGACTGTCTCTGAATGACAATCTGCAATTTTGTTAGTGACATCCTTGTTGTGAAGACGGAGATGGAAGATACCTGGTAGAGGAGGCGCCCCCATCGCCCCACGATGCTGCTTGCGCGCTATCTGCCCTTGAGCTTCAAGCCGCTGCTTCGCATCCTCTTCAGTGAACGGCTTGTACATCGGTACAAGCCATACCTTCTCGAGCTCTGCGACTGGTACCCAGTCGAGAGGTCGGAGGACACGAAGGGCATCGTGGGTGGCGGGGAGCCAGCCCGGTGTGAATCCCGGCTCGTAATATTCGGCCGGGATGAGGTTGGTGTCGACGCCACGCAATGTGGCATCGCAGGCGTACCGCAGGGCGTTCCTATCAGCAACGACAACGTTGCGCTCGAGGCGCTCCTGTACATGGACGTTTTCACGACCCAATTCCTTGTTGAGTTCGTATATCTCTTTGGATAGGGCTTCAGTCTTTGGGACAGCCTCGTCCCAGTAGAGGGTCTGCCAGTATGCGGCGCCCTTTTCTGCTTGCGGAATCTTGACTTCAGCCTTATCTTGAACATTCTTGATATACTCCTGAAGGTCGGCGTTTTCTTTTGATACGGAGACATTGCGGTCTCTCAGTCTCTCATTTTCTTCCCTTACTTGGCGAATATATCGGCGAAGGAGATCCTTGTCCTCCGCTGTAAGGAAATTGTCCTCGGCGACGGCGTCGGCGAGGAAGTTGCGTTCTCTGATGAGGAGGCTTTGCTTAGCCTCAAGGACTTCCAGTTTATTGCGAGCGAGATACATATCGTGCTCTATCAAATCGAATTTGAGGGAGATTTCGAGGTTCTCGTCGTCAGTCTTGTTAGCCTTAGACAGGAGCTCTGCGTTGTCCGCACGGAGCAATTTGAGTTCATGGGAAGACTTCTCCATTTTCAAGGCAATCTCTGAAAGAGACTCTGACTCCGCGATTTTGGAGTTCTTCGGGATAGAGTCTGCCGCACGAAGCAAATCATCGCGCATAGCAAGCTTCTCTTGGAGCTCGACAACCTGTTGCTGGAGGTCACACACCTGTGCCTGAGCTTCCTGCTCCTTGTGACCATGAGATTCATAATGGTCGCGCTGCTGCTGCATGGCTTCCAATGTGTTCTCAATCTTGATGTGGGCCACGCGGAGATCTGTTCGTGCCTGCTCCAACTCACTCTTTGTGCGCTGGACTTCTTCGAACACGTCTTGAGCATGCTCGCGCATTTCATCTCCAGGTCTGTCGGTCAATGTGCCGATCAAAAGGTTGTTCTCTGCCTCGAGATCATGGTTGCACTTTGTCAAGCGCATGATCTCTTCTTCGTCGGCTTGCAAGGCATCTCGATATTCGCATACCATTTGTTCAATGTTCGCCTCCATGTGCTTTTGGGCATTTTCCCATTCGCGACGGTTCGTCTTGCTGGCCTCCGTGAGTGTGCGCAGCGCCTCGAGGTGGCGCGTCTCAAGCGCATTGCGCTTCTCGGAAGCATCTCGATTGGCATCTGCGAGCTTCGCCTCGTACATCTCGCGGATGGCTGTGAGAGTGGAGAGATGATGAGTGTTGAGCTTCTTCAGCTCTCGGTCCTTCTCTTCCAAAATTGCTTTCGATGTCTCATACTTATTGGAGACAATCTGCAGGGATGCCTCCATCGACGAAAACTCCTCGAATGCTTGATCAATGAGGGCCTTGTCCCTAAGACGCTGCTCACATTGCTCGAAGTGCTTTTTCTCGAGCTCATGATAGCTCTTGCTTTGATTATACAATTCGAGTTCGAGAGTGGCAGCTCTAAAGTTTAGCTTCTGTTTTCTCAATGCCTCAATAAGGTATCCCATGTTGTTGTCATCTTGGCTTCCACAATATGAACTGCAGCCCGTCTCAGGGCTCGATACGCCCCAACTTCCAATATCACTACGAGGTGTAGATGGTGTTGTATCGGAAGCGTCTTCTGCATATGCCACGGTATGGTTGTAATGTTTCCATGTCTTTTGAGTCGCCTCATGGATGCGTATAGCAATCTATTTGGGGTTTTGGTCAGCAATCCATCGCACTAAACCATATCTCTAGAGAACTCACCATATCATGATTCAGAGAAGACAAATCACGAAATGCCCTCTTGTACTCAAGGTTCTTTACTGTATAGACCATCTCCTCATGGTCGGGGTTGATCTTCCGTAGAAGAGAAATATCTCCGGTCGAATTCCTGTCGACACCACAGATGGTTTTCTTGATGCAAGAGATAAAGTAGGCCATTGTGATAGTCGATGAGGAAGCTGTAGATGGTGAGTTAATATACCTGACCAAAACGGAGTTAACATACTTGTAGTAAAGTAATTGTATTGCTTTAGTGTTGGAATCGAGTGAGTGTATCGAGTGGATGAATTCCTTATAAGAAGAGTGCTGATTGATTTGAGGAAACAGAAGATCTAAAGGAATCCCTATATGAGAGTATACTCAATGTCTAAAGGTGGTTGATGAGAAAGGAACAAGAGATCCGTACACTGTTGATGTACCAGGTATGTTGTGCGTGAACGCAAAAACAATGTGCACGTGTCCATTGTACATTCACTCTACGCTTCCGCCTAACCCCCAAGGGTTGTGGGGCGCTTTGCCAAAACCAACCTATGAGAGGCGCTTGGGGTCAGGCGCCACAGTCGAAGCGACATGATTGTGTGCTCTCACGCCGCGAATTGCTGTTTGATATCCCTCATGTGGTCTGGTAGCGTTCACTCTGGACAGGCCAAGACTGCGATTGTGGCCTGACTAAGACCATTTATGGCGCGCAAGTGGGTGGCGTGCTTTTCCATCTTCCAGGCTTACCATTTCTGGCTGTTTCACGGCAAAGCATGATCATTATTGTGTTTGTATGGCAAATGTCATGTCGCTTTGCGTATCTGGATCTGCCGCAAATAGACTTCAGGGGTGGATGATAGTAAAATTCAATTGATCCAATTCCATTCCCGCAATCATTTGAATTACGGCAAGAAGATTGTATAGTTTAGCTATCTTGGGAACAGGTAAATGAGAGTTATTGATTGGAAGCGCCGTCAAATCAATAAGTTGAAGGAGATAAAGAGTGATACACAGCAATCGCGATTTGTGATAATGACTTGAAAGGAGGGGATGCGAACAACACCTCGATATCGAGTACGATGCATTGAACTAGATAAACTGCATATAACCATGGAATCACGTCTGAACCACTGACATAGCCTCTACGCCTCCACAGCTACCTGCTCATTCTCCCCGACTTTCCTCTTCTTCTTACCGTGATGTCCGCGTGCCTCGACTCTACCCTCGATGGGCAAGACACGGGTAGCAGTGAACAAGTAACCCTCAGCGCCACCCTTACTCGTCATCATGGGATGAGTGCGCCCAGGGAGCACTTGCCATTGTCTTGCGCGTGCAGTCTGCAAAGATGGCGCAAGAAGCAAAGTTGGGTTCAGCGGAAAATCGTCGTCTTCATTACCGCCTTCTGTGGTACTACCGTTCGTCTCTGTATCGTCATCAGACTTTGCCTTGTGCCCATTGGTATGTGGTGTAGATCCGAATTCTCGTGCTATGTAGGCTGCACGGCGCTCTTTCGAGTAGTAGTCGCATAACTCAACTAGAGGCTCAACGTTGGGATTATAGACGACCACTCTTCCACCACCACGGACAAGAGGGACTAGTTCTTTCAGGACAGTCTTTGCATCCATGGCTGTGGCGACTACCAAGCCATCGAAGCCACCTTGACGGGTCTCATCAACGACACTCTTCACGCGTTCCCATCGTCTTCGCTTCTTGTAGTACGTTCCTCGCTTTGTAGACTTCATTGTTGCAAGAACGTCTTCAGAAATTACGTCTGGTTCGTCATAAGATGGGTCATCTTCAGGATGGAGTAGTGAAAGCCATGATAGCGATTTGAGGTGCTTGTAAAGAGGATGCGAAACAGTGGGTGCGCCATAGTCGTAGCCAAAGTATTTGAGATAGGAGAGATTTGGTTGATTGTTAGGATGCAGGACGGTGAGAGTGTTGGTACGCGCAGACATTTGGGGGATATGGGGCCGCGGTGGCTTCCTTGGCCTTGGAGGAGGATCTGAAGGGCCTGCAGTTGTGGAAGGGTCAGTAGCGATTGTAGGATTTGATGTGGTAGTAGCCTCTCCATCAGCATCGGGCATAGCAATGTCTTCATCGTCTGTTCGTGGGACATTCGTTGTTGCTGTAGTCCCATTTTCGGCCCCTTCTGGGGTTGCAACGCCCTCTTCTGAGTCGGATTCGTCGCTCTCATCGTCGGGGTACAGGATGCCCATTTTCTCAGCAAGTGATGCGGTGAGCAAGCCTCCGGTGTCATCTACAACAAGCCATCGCCCTCCTCCTATCTGACTAACACCGTCTTCGCCAATGATGATTTGATTCGTCTCTCCAGAGTGGATGTTGGCCCAGCTGTTGATCAAACCCAGTAGGTCTTCCCTCAGCTCCATAATTTTGTACGCCTCCTTCTCCAAGACGTACTCAGTAAGCAGGCCGACATCCATGGGCAAGGCGGTAAAGCGCTTCATGTACTTCCTTGATTTTCGCAGCGTGTACTTCGCCAAGGAGAAGCTCGTCTTTTCGTCAATGGCATTGTGAGAAGCCATAATCTTGGCAATAATTTCTTTACCAGACCCGGTACCAGCTTTCTTCAGCTCCTCAATTTCAGCCATGGACAATTGCTGGCGTGAAGCATCGTCAATTGTTAAGCGATTGTTGCGCATTATGACCTGACCATCTTCGCCCACAATATCGAAGCCCGCACCAGCCTCGGCTACATCGTCACCAGCGTCAGCATTGGGCGTATGGTCGCTGCCAAGAGCTTCAGCATGAAGTTCAGAAGCGGGAACGACACGCAGTTCGGTCTGAGTTTTGCCATCATCTTTGTCGAGGAGCTCGTAGGTAAGATAGTAGGGCCGTCCGAGGATGAGGTTCGAGTTGAAGGTGCCGAATTTTCCAAGATTTATGGTACTTTATCATGTCAGTATTGTCTCCACACCTGTATGCACTCGGAGGGCTCACTCCAGCTATGCGACGTACGTATTCGGGGTGGTCTCGATAATCTTGAAGAGGCCCGACGGGAGCCGCAGGGCCACGTGCGTATTGGGGCGAATGTAGGAATGCATGGTGGCGCGAACTCGTGCCCGGTGAAAGAACAGTCTATTCCATATGCGACTGTGTTTTAGACGAGTGGCATTGATTTGGCGCACTCTGATCTGTGGCGGCGACGGGCGCAAAGAAGAAGTTCTGGAATTAGTGGATTGGGTGCAGGGATCCGGGCCGGAAGAGCCACACGTGCACAGCCACACTCGGGCGCATCAGCCACCCGCTTCACGTCATTGCCTCCGCTTGGTTCGCGACTTGGGGACTTGACTGTTGAGGCCGCGTATGCCACTCGGCTCTGGTATCCTGTCTGATTATATTCACCGCTGGCCCTGAACACCGCCGACCATCATTACCCCGCCCATCTCCGCCGCCTCCCTCTTAACTACCTAACTATCGCACCCTAAGCTTCACTCGCGCGCATCGGCTTGTCACGAGCTGCGCCGAACCACACCACCACTCACCTGGCTCTCTATCGCCAACCATGGTGCTTCGAAAGCCTGATGAGCAGGATGGCCTCGTGCCAGCGCCCCTCTCCAAGGCGAACCCTCCATACCCAACCACTCCCTCGGAAGAGTACGCCCCTGTACTTCCCTCAACGCCCGATAACAGCATACGCCCGCCAAGCGCATCCAAGTCGCCAGCCTTCAACATCAAGACATCGCAAGACGCTCAACCGCCTAAAAATGGACATGAATCAGACTCAGACCTCAGCGACGACGAGTGGAACCAGACTGACGATGAATTCGAGGAACTCGATCACCAGCAGGTGCCCGCTGCCCTGAAACCCGCAGGCGGCAAGATACCGCCTGTGCCCAAGACAACCAATGTCACCGACGGCCTTCCCAATGCATTAAGGGTGGGCCCACCGACCGGTATACCCATCAAGAGATCGAATGAGAGCATGTCGTATATGCCTACTGGTGGCAGTGCTGCATCATACGGCGGCAGTGCTGCGTCGTATGGTGCCAGAAGCAACGTATCGGAGCAGTCAAACGGTTCCATTCCGCTTCAGACCAACAACCCGTACCTAAAAATGCAGACAACCGGCCAGAGCAACCTGGGCGGAGAAAGCAGCGAAGCTATCTGGGGAGATTCCGTGAGCAATGCTTCCTACAAGTACGATGCGCCAGTCGAGCTGCCAACCCACCAGACACCACGTACGCCCTCCCATGAGATGCGCAACCTTGCCCTGGATGACCGCGCCCCATCCGCACGCCCTGCTCCTCCCGCATATGACCCACCAGCCATTGCAGTGAACTCTCCTACTCCACAATCCGAGCACACTGCTACTCTGATTGACGCAAACCCTTGGGAGTCTGCGCCTGCCCAAGGACACTCTCAACATACTCCCTGGACTGTTCCAGCAGCCAACGCTAGCAGCAGCAATGTAGCTTCCAGCATGGCGCCCGCCCCAAATGCCCCAGAGAATGTCCCTGCTGTGCAACAGACGCCTCCACAACCACACTACACTCCTCAACCAACGCCCCCGACCTCTGAAGAGAACCCGCCAGCACTACCACCGAGGGTATCTCATGAGGGTTTGACACCTGCTATGCCTCCAAGGCCCATTGACACTGGGATAGGCACCAACGTAGCGCCTGGATTAGAGTCGCCTAATACTGCGATGAACCGACAGAGGAAAGAGCACTACCAAATCAAGCATGTGCGCTGGTTCGACAATAGCATCAAGGATATGCGCGTTTCGCCTATCCTTACGCAAAACTTGAATGGACCATGCCCACTGCTCGCTCTGGTAAATGCGCTTGTTCTCTCCACTCCCGCAAACGTAGAGACTGCGTTGGTAGAAACCTTGCGCACGCGCGAAACAGTCAGTCTGGGGCTGTTGCTAGATGCTGTGTTTGAGGAGCTCATGTCTGGGCGACGTGGCGATGCTGCACAGGAATTGCCAGATGTAAGCGAGCTGTACAAGTTCCTCCTCGCATTACACACCGGTCTCAATGTCAACCCCATGTTCGTCCCGGACCCCAATTCAGCCGCGAGTCACGCCACACTTACGAACCGAGCCGGTGCGTTTGAGGACACGCGGGACATGAAGCTATACCGGACCTTTAACATTCCCCTAATGCATGGATGGTTACCAGAAGCCGGCACAGATGCCTTTGTCGCCTTCAACCGTGTAGCTCCTTCCTACGAAGCGTCGCAGTTGGTTCAGTTCCAGGAAGAGGAGCTCAACACCAAGCTGAATGCAGGTGACTCTTTGAACGAAGAAGAGCAGCAGTTGTTTACGGATATTCATGCCATCAAAGAGTTCCTGAACAGGTGGCCAACTCAGCTGACCGACCATGGTCTCAAGGTCATTCGGGACAATCTTCAGCCCGGCCAGGTCGCCATTCTATTCCGGAATGACCACTTTTCTACGCTGTGCAAGAACCCCCACAACGGCCAACTAGTCACTCTCGTTACCGATCAGGGCTATGCATCTCATGACGAGATTGTTTGGGAGTCGCTTATGGACGTCAACGGTCAGGGAAGTCAGCTTTTCTCCGGTGACTTCCGCTCAGTTGATAACAGCAATTCATCATCGGGACAGCACGGTCAGCAGTCTGAAAATCTCATTGATGTTGAAGATAACCAGGGATGGACTACGGTACAAGGCCGCCGAGGCAATCAGCAACAGTTAGCTGCCTCAGGGACTGATGCACAAGATGCGGAATTGACATCACCCACTGGCCTCAGTAGAGCTGAACAAGAGGACCATGACCTCGCGCTAGCACTACAGTTGCAAGAAGAAGAGGAAGATCGCCAAAGACGTGAGACCGAGGAGCGTGCACGCAACAATCAGGTACCACAACCTGGTGGTGTCCGTCCTCCCTCTCGACCTGAACAACCTCCGGTCATACCCCCGCGTCGCAACAACAACATCACTGGACACCGCCCTGTTACCGAACCTGCTCCACCTCCAACATATGAGGAAGCATCTGGAGCACCACGCTACAACCCACCAGCAGGTCACCCCGCCAACCCCGGAGCCCCTATACCTCAGCACGGCAGCGCATACCAAAGCACAAACGGTATCCGCCCCAACGCCGGAAGGCCCATGGCTTCACCAAACATGGTAGCCGGTAGACCTGGGAGAAGACCCAGTGCTGGTACCAACGGTCAGGCTGCTCCAAACGGAGAAAGGGAAAAGTGCATTGTCATGTAGATGTCTCAAATCTGTCCCGCGCGAAGCTCTTTCTGTTACTTGATACTAACATGGTTTCTATATACGCTTTTTAGGGATCGCTCAGATGCCTCGTCTTGTGGTTGCAATGTGTGTTAGATTTGGTGGGCTTGGTGTTTGTTTTTTGTCATATGGAGGAGAATTGGTTATTATTATACCCGTCGTTTGTGTGGAAAGTTGAGATTGCCGTCTAGTCTGTGTACATAGAGACTAATTAGTATGTGGAAATTGAGATTGCAGTGTACTATTATTACATTTATTTCAAATCCTATCGTTGTTGTTTTTTGCGTTGTCCATCTCATACCTTCAACCCTATTCCTACAAGAAACCACCAGATGATCGATCTGATATCCTTTTCTTCAACCCCCCTCTCAACACAAGTACATAACCTTAAGTCTCCCGACCTGGAAGAAAAAATCCCAACACCCTTTGAACCCTACATGAACCGCTCAGACTACCTCATCTTCTCCCTACTCTCCATCCTCGCCAACTCCCTAACCCACTCATCCTGCTCCTCCCTCGACACACGGCGCTGCTCCTCCTCCCCACCATCTCCTTCCCTCACACTCCCAAGACTAAGCAGACGCGGCGGCGACAAGTGCAACGGCCCACACCCAATATCCCATCTCCCCGCGGTGTAACCGCCCCCTCCCGCTCAACCAACGACGCAGTCTCACACCTCCAACTCACACTACTCTCCGTACTCGCCATACTCCCCCTAAATTCCCCACGCATACCACACTCCATCGCAGGCGCAGGTCGTAGGGCAGGATGCACATCCGTCTCATACGTCAACGAGCCCGTAAGACGGAGTTCGGTGCGTTTGCGCTCCATTTTCTTGAGTTCGTCGGCCCAGTCGGTCAGGTCTTGCAGGGTGGGTGCGTGGCGGCGGGAGGTGCGGAGGTCGGTGTTGAGGTTGGGGGTTGTGGTTGTGGTTATGAAGGTGGGGCGAGGACGGGGGCGAAGGGGGTGGGCAGAAGTTGTGCTGGTGGAGCGGTGGGAGGGGGATGCTGGGATGCTGTTGTGGTTACGGAAGGGGAGGTCGGAAGGGGGTAGAGAAGACGGGGTGGGTGTAGGGTTGCTGGTGGACCTGTAGCCTGGTGTGCGAGTGCTGTGCTGTGAGGTTTCGATGGTGGATGCGCCGGAAGAGATATCGCGGAGGATGAGGTTTCGAGTCGCGGTGTTCTCCTCGAGTAGGGAGACGCAACTACTGCTTGCGCTACGCAGACTGCGAATGAAGTTTTCGTAGTCATACCCTTCATCGTCGCTGCTATCCTCTTCCCCAGCTTCAGCACGACACTTGACAATGTGCTCAGCGTCTTCGACGATCTTGGCTGCCCACGCGTATTGCACTGCTTCCTCGGTGAGTTGCGTTTCTCGATTCTGGCGCTTCTCACGATTCGCACGCAAGAGATTGCGTTGTGCATCAAGAGTTGTACTGATTTCCCCCGTATATTCGTTCACAGTGAGCCATGAATCGACATCTTCTAGTTTTTCAATCGTCTGGATGCTATAATGGCGAAGATGTGAAGCCTCATCATCGGCGAGCTCCTCTATTTTATTCGGAAGAGTCGTGTCGGTATGCTTTGAGAGATCCAGCTGGCACGAGTCGAGAACGTATTGAGAGGCTTGCAATTCGTCTTTGGGCTTGACCATAGATGGGTGGATGACATCGTGTTGGCCGTCGGAAGATAGACGGAGGGCGTGTCGGTTGGCGCAGAGATGGAGAGCCATCTTCTTCACGTCTCTACGTACTTCATTGTAGGCCGCTTTGGCATCGGGGTCATTGGGTGGGTCTGATGCCCAGAGTCCGAGTGGTACGGCAGTGACGGGCGTTGGTGCGACAGAAGCCACACTCGCAGGTGTCTTAGGCGAGAGAGATGCCCATACACCTCCCTCAGCAAAAGCATTCTTCATAGGACCTGAAGTAGCAGAGAGTGGGGTTGGGGGACCAGAAGCCACGATATCCCACCGCGGTCGGACACTTGCTGACGAAGAGCTGGCGATGCGTGGGAGATGTGCTGGGCGCAATGGATGCGGACCCGTCGACGAGGTGAGTGACGAGGAGCTGGAGCATAGTAGCCGTCGGATGCCTTTTGCGGTGGTCGAGTGCGTAGGCTGCATTGGTGGATACCATCCAAATACGATAACCTTGTCTTCTTTTGCGGCCCGCTCAATCCGGCGTACAACTTCCCTCCACTTGGCTTCTGTAAACCACTCTCTACACCAATAGATGACCCGCTCCCAGAAGACTGGGTGCTGCTCTATTTCGAGACTCTTCAAGCCCCATTTCTCGTGTTTGCTCAGCTCCTTGCCTGTAAGCGGGGATATATGTTCCTTGCTCTTCTCTTTATTCACAGGAACTTTCACAAAGTCTTCGGTAGGGGTTTGGACGGGAGCTTTGACGGGGACTTCGATGGGGACTTCGACGGAGACTGCTATGGTGTCTCCCGCAGGGTCTCCCATGGCGGTTTCCATGCAGACCTTGATAATGTCTCCTACTCAAGGAGGAAAGATGACTTGTCAGAGGGTTTCGGAATAGCAGTTGCGATCAGTCTGTCTGCCTGTTGCGATTGTGGGAAGAGATCTCCGACAAGAAGGCCTACCTATACAGTTGCCAAGACCGGGCGTGAAAGTGAAAACTGGTCAGTGAGCGACCAATACAACGTGAGTTCAAGTTGCGCGCAATCATTGTTCAGCATTTGCGCGTTGTGTCAGGGTCTCGGCATTATGCAAACCTGCAAACGCGCAACTCGAGGTGAAGCGCCAACCAGACCAGAAACATTGTAAGAGAAGTATGCGAAAATGAAACAAGACATGGCTTTAGTATTATTTGGCAAGCCTTTTCAAATGGTATCGAACTCCACTGGTGCAAAGCAAGACCTATTCTAAGAATGTAAAAAGATTCGTATGTACAACATTAAGGGCGCGGTCGGCTTCGCGCTCCTCAATGACGCAAGATATGTTAATCTCGCTGGCGCCTACGTTGAATTAGCGACTTAGTCTTCTAAACACACGGAGTAGAATGGTGACATACCTTGCGAGATCATTTCAATGTTAATGTTGTTCTGACCCAACACGCTAAAGAACTTGCCGGAGATGCCAATCATATTCTTCAGCTGCTTACCCACCAAACTTACAATAGCCATGTCAGGCACAATATCAATGGTACCGAGAGCACCAAGATCATTGACAGCGCCTTGAAGATCCTTGGACTGGATCTTGTAGTCATCCTCGCCTCCGCCGCTTAGAAGAGCAGACTCGGAGTGCAAGGCCATGGACACGTGCACCTCGGATGAGGAGATGAGATCGACAGACAGACGCCAGTTGTCAAGGATGTTGAAGATGTTCATCAAGAAACCATGGGCGCGAGTGCGCTTGTTGCTGTGAACGTTGAGCACAACAATGTTGTGCTTGATCGTCACAGCGGTGGGCCGCTTAGGCCCTTCAAGCTGAGTAAGGAGACTCGAAGAGCGAGTGCGGAAGAGTCCCGTATCCTTCAAAGGCGCGCGGTCGTCAATATCCCGGAGGTTGTCAGGGAAGATGATAGTTCCAGCATTGCGTGGGTTCATGACGTTCTTGATGCGAATGGGAATGCGGGCGCGAATGACCTGCTCCATGGTGAAGGGGTGAATGACTTCGGATCCGTAGAATGTCAATTCAGCAGCCTCTGCAGGAGTGACGCTGGGGAGCAGCGCTGCGGTAGGGACCTTGCGCGGGTCTGCGGTGAAGATTCCATCCACCTCTTTCCACACTTGCAGCTCCTTCGCCTTTATGCCAACAGCAACCAATGCGGCGCATAGATCAGTATACCCGCGTCCGACTGAAGTCAAGAGACCGCCGGGTACGTTTCCGAAGAAACCAGTAATGACGGGGACCTTGTCTCCACATGCTTCTACCTGACTGGCGAAATCCACAGCCAAGTCCTTGTAGAACTTTTCCTGCAATCCTCCTTTGATGGGCGCGTTGGGCTTGATCACGTCGCTAAGGTCGACGAACTGGGCGGGGGTACCACGGTCGTTCAGTATCGCAGCCATGTAGCGACAGCTCAGCTTCTCGCCCTTGCTGATAATCTTGTCCTCGGTGTGGTTGGTGACCTCCTCGAGATGCTGTGCCGACTCCAAGATCTTGATCAGACTCTCGCACTCGGCATTGACCTCTTCGGTATAAGACGCCAGAATTTCCGGGCTCTTCAAAATGTCTTTGCCCGCCTGGATATGGTCGAGGCGGATTGCTTCGACAATTTCATCGTAGGCCCGGTGGTTGGGTCTCTCGGCAGCTCGAGCGGCACGAAGGAGGCGGTTGGTGGTTCCTTCGAGCTTCGTGTTGTTGCTGCGCGCAGAGCAGACTATAGCGGCGCGATTCGTCTGAAGACCGGCCCTGTGAAAGGTTAGTGCTTTGTGCTCATGTTGCGCACTTGAATGGGTGTCGTACTTGACAATGTCCGCTATATTCTCCGGGAACTTGCCGACACTTGTACCACCGAACTTGAGGACCACCCATCCTCCGGGAAGATGCTTTTCCTCTGTGTGAGCTATCCGCTCCGACTGGTGGGTGTGTCCGTTTGTGTATGCTGACATTTTGAAGAGGTGGCTTCTCGAGTCGAGCTCTGGTCAATTGCGCGTGCAAAATTTTCTGGGGAGTATACAGGTGGCGAGGGCGTCTTGGGACGAAGGTGTTGAAGAGTGGATGACGTGTGTAGTGCGAAGTATGGGGTTGTGAGGATTGAGCGAATTCTCGAGTGCTTTTAGTGGGGAGGCCTTGAGTCAAAAGTTCGCGCCCGCAATCGGCGCCGTACTCACTGCAGGGGATGCAGACGCCGCGCGACGCCAGCGAATCCTCCGGGCCAGGTTCACGCCGCCGACACAGCTGCACCGGTTAAAAGAAAATGCTGCAGGGACGGGTCTGATGCATGCACGCCCGCTGAGGGTTGATCCGAACCATCGGCAGTTCTATCGCGAACTGTTCACGTGCTCGAGCGTGTCTGCTGTTCTTCCCTTCTCCCGCTCTTCGTCGCTGCGACTCTTGGACGGCGCTCCAGCTGGATTTTACGGAAACACTATGTAGCTGATGAGGAGCCCGATGGTCTGCTATAGGCGCCGTGACACCGGAGCCAGTCAGATAAGTACAGTCAGACTACCAAGTGTCCGTTGCATGACTAAAGCATGCATATCCGCACTTGAGTTACCATGCACCGAGCTGAGTGGTTCTCCTGAATTCCGGTCAGTACACAGTAATGCGCAAAATAAGGCAGGTGACATATTTGCGCCATGTTGGAGAGCGCACAAGTCCTGGGCAAATCCCGCCGCCGGAATTTTCCAACGTGAATCAGGAAGACGAAGACCCGAGCCACGTGACATGCAACTAACACGGCAAAACCATCAAATCCTCCTACAAAAGCACATGACAGCGGGGATCCGTGACTAGACGTGCATTAAATGGGAGGCCTGACTCTTGCCTTTTCATCATCTGCCGAGTTTCTTCGTTTACCTATTGCAATCCACATTTTACTCATTTGATATTATCTTGTCGGATCTGATCTCATAGCTACCACCATGAGACGAGAGCATTGCGCTTGGGCCGCTGCCCGCTGAGGGCAGAATTCTGCTATTAAAAATCAATCAGGACAATGGAAAGCTGTATGAAAAGAGAGATAGGTACGAGACATCAGCCTTGTACATTAAGCCTGATTCACGGCTCCGAAATCTCGTACATGTTCGCATTTAAAGTTAAAAATACATGTGTCATACCTCATGTGTCATGTCTTATGTGTCATGCTTCATGTGTCATACATATCAGATTTGCCCTTGGGTATCACCGTGAGTCTGCATACCACCTTGTGGTATTGTTCCTTGAAAGTTTGCTCACGAAGCGCGTCATTCAAGGTCCTCGAAAAGTGCTTAAGCGGCACAGCAATGGGTGATAGGGTTTGAGTGTGATCTCTTCACTGTCATTGCATTCAGTGGGACTTCTTCGTTCTGAACCCACTACATGATTCAAAGTCAGTTCCTTTCGTTATAGCCCTGGGGTGCTATTCATAGAAAGGAAGACTTACGTGCTCAACAATGCATCCGCCATCCATACGGAACCGCTCAACGACCTCTCTAAACTGCTTTTTATATTTCACCCAGCCCTGAGGATACTGGAACGTTGAGCCCAGTGGCGTGATACTTGACAGGTCCCAAGTGAGAGAAAAAACATCCCATCCGGTGTCAAATCCATTCAACAATGGAATGCCGTGGTTCTGTTGTGGCAGTCTCAGGTCAGCTCACTTGATAGATCCCTTCCCCCGGAACGAAGTATACTTACAACATAGTCCTGGGCAACATATGAAAACGCCTCAGTGATATCAGGCTTGTAGATCAAAGCCTGCACAAAAGTATTAAACCGAGCTTTGTTCTGCATTTCTGTGGCACTGGGATCGCGCACACATGGCGCTGGCTTAGCGAGAGCTGCCCGAGGCTCCACCAGCACGTCGGTTCTGGAGTGCAGACCGGTTGGTGCTGCAAGCACAGAGACAGACGTAACAATTGTCGAGGCAAGAAACGTAAAGCGCATCTTCGAAATGAGTTTCGAGTTTCCCAAGCAATCAGTGTTCTAGGGTAAACGTTTGTGCATCACTTGAGGCAAACTGGTATCGATTTATACGTGTCTTTCCCCCCTCTTTTGGCGTCACGCTCACAGCTGAACTTCGGGAATACCGCCTCCATTATCCCAGGGTGTTTCTTTTTATCTGCCGCTCAATTGCCTCCCTCCTTTCCCACGCCACCAGAAATGCAGGGGTCGCTGCAGATATCGTAGTTTTCAGCCAAAATCGTAACAAAATACCATAGGACAATTGTAGTGTCAATTTGGTTAGTCGGATACTGTAATTCAGCACCTCTTTCATCAATCAACGACCTCTGAGCCAGCAAAAGGTCAGCTAGGTATGTAGCTTTGTTGTCACATAATGCCAAATTTGGTATAGCGCTAGTCGTCCTATCCTTGCCAGCTGGAAGCGGTTCTGTAATCATCGCTAAGGTAAATTTAAATTCCCACTTCGGTACCATTGACATCAGATAGATCAGCACTAGGCGTGAGTGTTGTTCTTTCTTAGCTACTAGTCACTTGGCCTGAGGCCTCTCCGGCTTTATTCCGGGGGTCCTCCACACTTACGGGAACGATTAGCGAATTTTGCGGGGAAACCAATGCTACTAGGGTTTACCCTAGATTCGGCAGTTTAAAGGGTCGGCTTGGTGGTCGGTTGCAGTCATCGAGCCTTGCATTATGGCTTAACAGGAGTAGCGTGGGTTTCCTGTAGAGAGCGAATAACATCAGCAAGGGCTGCTCGCAGCGATAGCATTAGTCCACATATCTCTTTTGATAAAGAGAAGAAGTGCCAAAGGTGGTTGTGCTTGAGTGATCTCTACTACGCTCAGCTTTCTTTTATGGACGCTTCTCAGCGTGCACAATATGATTTCTAGCAGGAACCTAGCGAATGACATTCTACTGCTCCGATTGTAGTGTGTTTTCGAGAATATTGCATTGCTTCACCCCTCGCACATCACTGCTCCCGGCCGGTAAGATGAAGTGAAGGTCGCTAAAAACCGATCGTTTCAGCCTTTCTTTGCTCCTTCGGCAGTTGCTTTGCATCAGGAAATTGATAGTATGCGTTTCGGCAATTGCCATGTTATGCATGTCGCAGCAGGTCAGCGCTGGGACGGGTCGGCAATTGGATGAGATGTCAGCTTTTGCATACCGGCCGGTTGTTTATTTACATGTAGTCACGTGCCTCGAGTCATTCCTAGTGGCATCGAGTTGCAAAGACCGCAACATATTTCACTACATCGACATAATCACTTGGTTTTGTTGGACTAGACAAAAGATGATATTCTCTTGTTTTTTGGCTTGGCTATATTATTGTTTAGACATTTAGCGTATAGTAATTGCTTGTCGCTTCATCACTGCAAGCGTATCTAGAAGTCTCTATCCAGCCTGACTTGAAGATTATACTTTAGCGTTCCCGCCTTGTATGCATTATTTCTGTGGTTGCATGTTGTGCAATCGTGACGGTTTGTATATAGATATGAGACCTCGGCTATGTCATCGGTTCGTTAAATGATTACGACGGCGACCAGCAATCAGATTGAGCGGATATCCATGCTATTCATCAGACATGGAGTGTGAACTGTATCGAACAAACTTCTGAGTACAGTGACGATCAAATATATATAAGTACATATCACACACCGCAGTCAGCAGCCTCGCTGTCGCGTGCCTTGTCCTTTGGCAAGATAAGCAACGTGTATGATTACATGCATCGTCTGGTAGTCTTGTTGCAATTTTAGGTGGGTCTTAGTATTGGTTGAAATGATTACCCTGTTACCTACCTTAGCGCAATATACGATCTTCCATTCTTTGTTTCGCCCACGGTGATTGTGTTTTTGGGTGATGAAGATGGCAAGGAGTCAAGGATCAGAGCGCACTGAATAGAAATATGGCCATCTAAACTATTCATATGCTGTGCCCTTCTACTTTCCTGCTTAGTTCAAACGTCTTGTATCTAGCCGTGAGAGATCATTGGCCACCTTATACGTACGCTGATCTTGAGTGGATCGGCGCAACACGTTTGATTGGCCAATTTTCCGCTTAACAGAGTTTACCAAAAGATATGTCACAATCTTCACAAAGCAACCAAATCCTCCGTTGTTGACTTTTTTTCGGACGATTTCAGCGATGGACGGACTATCTCGACTAATGGTTGACGTCATTAGCCCGCCGCTAAGCCTTATTTGGCACACTACGAAACCCTCCGGAGCCGAAACACAGAGCGTATGGGTAGACGATAGCTTCACGTGTCCAGAGTAAAAGACACTTAAGTAGTTTTCCGTCCTATTCTCAGCTCATTCACTCATTTCGAAGCTGTCCCAAGCGACTGGCCAAGTAAAACAAGTTGCCCGCTATGAACTACATATCAAGTACATAGCTTCCTAACCGTTGTCAATCCCAACTCAACTAAAACAAATAATAGATATCGTCAACTCGGATGCAGTCATCAATCCCCTCCTGGACAATGGCTACCTCCCACACGCGGTTATTCGTGTAGGAATCAGGCGCCAGCTAGCTGATCGCCTACAGTCGATAGCTACTACGTCCTTGGAGTCCGCTTACGAGACCAAGATGAAGTACGTCAAGCTTCTCCGGGAAAGGCCAATTGCAATTGAGACCGCGACGGCAAACGAGCAGCACTATGAGGTAGGGACGAGTGTCCTCAAGGGCATGTTGGGCCCGCGGATGAAGTATTCGGCCTGCTTGTATGAGAAGGGCGGAGAGACGCTGGCGCAAGCCGAAATTGCCATGATGCGATTGTATATCGAGAGGGCGGAACTGAAGGATGGAATGAGTATTCTGGACCTCGGGTGAGTTCTTAACTCTTCTCTGATTTTGCATTTGCTGTATCTACAGTACAATGGTCACGTGGATCAAAGGCGAACAAGCAATGTGTACGACATAAGATGGCTAATAATGGCTATAGATGTGGCTGGGGCTCAGCATCTCTCTTCATGGCGGAAATGTTCCCCAACTCCAAAATTACTGGCTTCTCGAACTCGAGAACACAAAAAGAATACATTGATAGCGTTGCCGTATCAAAAGGACTCAAGAACTTGACCATCATTACGGGCGATGTTGTCGACTATGAGTTCCAGCCCGAGGCATACGACCGCGTCATTTCTATTGAGCTCTTCGAGCACATGAAGAATTACCAGCTTCTGCTCCGCAAAGTAGGGTCTGCGCTGAAACCCGGCGGCAAGCTCTTCGTTCACATCTTTGCGCACTGCACGACTCCGTATGATTTCGAAGAGGGATGGATGACGGAACACTTCTTCACGGGTGGCACTATGCCTTCGGCTGATTTACTGCTCTACTTCCAAGATGACTTGAGAGTCAAGAACCAGTGGTGGGTGTCCGGTATGCATTACTCAAAAACATGTGAGGATTGGCTGGTTACCATGTTGAAAAACAAGGATAGTATCTGGAAAGGACTGGTGGAGACGTATGGAGAGGAGGGTGCGTTGACTTGGTGGAATAGGTGGCAGGTTTTCCACATGGCTTGCTCCGAGTTGTTCAGGTGGAATGGGGGTGATACATGGGGTGTCAGCCACTATCTGTTTGAGAAGCCTGCCGCATAGATTATGAAGGCAGGTGGGAGTTGTTGAAGGCGAGTGCAGACTCGCATAATGTTTAAGAATCAACCCCGTAAATATCACACCGAATTCCATGAAATTGTAAGATGATAATGAACAAAACTGCATCTGACGTGATCGCTCTGTTTTGCATTGATTCGAACTTCTTGGCGCTGTCCACACGGGACGTTGCAGCCACTGGCCGTGGTGTCTATCTCGAGTACTCCATTGTCTGTACAATTGCGCTTGCTTCGTGTGAATATCTTCTAAGCTTTCTCTCCACGCCCGACGCCCCTCTATTCATTGTTCAATGGTCCCATGGGTGCTTCCAGCCCAAAAGCGCGGGGCCGTCCTTCTTCGCGCGGTACATCAACTGCGCCTGTCAGCACTTGTCTCGCCCCTATCGAATCTCTAACATACAAAGAACCACATTGACGCGCCGAGACCCGTTGCCATGAATCGGTATAGCGGCCTGACCGGGTGGATATGAATGGGGTGGTTTGGGTGCGGCGCATATTTGGGCGGGCCCATGCGGGAGCGTGTGGGTTGCATCGTGTCTGGTGAGCCTGTGAAAGCATCAATACTGGTGCCAGCTTTGGGGAGTGTCGCACTGCGCCTACCTGCGGTGTCTGCGGTGCAATGGCTCTGTGACGCTTTTGGTGGGTGAGGTGTGATTAAGGTCGATCGCGGACTACGCTAACACTGCGGTGCCAAGATCGCTCCATCAACCGTCAATCGCGGCTTCTGCTCCTTCACCCGCGACAATCCCGACCACAATCGTCATCTCTACCCAGCAGCTTTGGCCTCGAGCCCCCCGCCCATGCCAGCGCCCACCATCGCGACCACACACTCAGCGCTGCAAAGACGTCGACCGATACATCGCGCTCACCCTCGCTGCATACGTTAACGCCGCGGCCCACTTAGCCCAGAGTAGGAAGCGTGCCTGCGGACCCTTGAGCATCACGTATTGTTAACACCACCGCCGGTATGGCGACTCCGGCGGGTGCCCCCCCGTCGCGCACCCTCCAGCGCCAATTCAAGGGATGCTGCAAGATTGGCGAGTACGAGATGATGCAGAAACTGGGCGAAGGCACTTTTGGTGAAGTCCACAAGGCGCGTCAGCGATCGACCGGCCATGTCTTTGCGCTCAAGAAGATTTTGATGCACAACGAAAAGGACGGATTTCCTATCACGGCGCTGCGAGAAATCAAGCTCCTCAAGATGCTGTCGCACGATAACGTCCTGAAACTAGAGGAAATGGCTGTAGAGCGGCCCAAAACCGAAGGCAGGAAACGTGCAATACTGTACATGGTCACGCCATACATGGACCACGACCTGTCAGGTCTCCTCGACAATCCCGAAGTCCAGTTCAAACCACCGCAGATCAAGTGTTACATGCTGCAGCTGTTCAAGGGTCTAGCATACCTACATGACAACCACATTTTACATCGAGACATGAAGGCAGCCAACCTTTTGATCAACAACTCTGGGCGATTACAGATAGCCGATTTCGGTCTTGCCAGACACTACGACGAACCAGTTCCACAAAGAGGCAGGGGCAATGGCGAGGCCAAACGCGAATACACTTCCCTAGTTGTTACTAGGTGGTACCGACCGCCAGAGCTACTTTTGCAACTCCGAAAGTACACACCGGCGATTGATATGTGGGGCGCAGGCTGCGTCTTTGGTGAAATGTTCAAGCGTAAGCCCATCCTCACAGGCCAAAGTGACATACATCAAGCACAGATCATCTTCGAGCTAGTTGGGTCTCCGAACGATACGAGCATGCCGGGCTGGAATGAGCTACCAGGAGCGGAACCTGTTCGCGCGTTCCCAATGAGTACAGGAAACATTGCGCAAAGATTTCGTGAACTATCGCCCCTTGGACTCTCGCTTATCAAGGACCTCATGAGACTGGACTGGCGGAAACGTATCAACGCGATTGATGCCATCGATCATCCGTACTTCCGAGAGGAACCATTACCGATGCGCGAAGAAGATATTCCTCACTTTGCCGACTCACACGAGTTGGATCGCCGGAACGCGCGTGGCCAAAGGCAAGCACTTCCCCCTGCGCCACAAGGCGGTACTGTAGGTGGCGGACCCAACGGAGAATGGACAGGCCAAGGTCCACCACCACAGCCATGGCAAAGCAACGACCGAAGATACGGCGGCCCGCAAGACCGAGGACCACCAGGCGTCGACCGCGGTCTCAGGGGCGGTGGCGGTGGCGGCTACGACCGACGAGGCTACGAACACCGACCGCCTCCACCCCCTCCCCCAGGCGAACGACGTCCAAACTGGGGCGGCGGCGACCGTGGTCACAACAACCTCCCTGCTCCTCCAGCAGACGGTCGCCACCCCCTGCCCCCCGTCCCCCGTTACGGCCCGGACGGCGCAGACCGCCGCAGAGGCCCCGTTCCCCCCGGCGATACCTACATCCCCAGCTACGGTGGAGACGGACACCGTCGCTCCCGCGAACCAGACGACCGTCCGCGCCGCGGCTCCCGCGACTCTGGCAATTCCCGCGAGGGTTACACGGACGACCGCGCTGATCGCAACCGCGCGTATCGCGACCGTGACCGCGACCATCGAGGCGGCAATAGAGGAAACTTTGTGCAGGAGAGACGGGACGGACGTACGCGATCGAGAAGTCCCGAGCGTAGAGATGCGAATGGCAGTGGCAACGGGAGGGGTAGGGATGTCTCGGATATATACAGGAGGAGATGATGGTGATCAAGGTTTGCTGTCTGGTCTTTTTCTTCTTTCTTCTTTTGCATTCGCTGTTCGTGGCGACCACCTGGCCCTGTTTTGTGGAGGTTGGGGTTGCGCCCGCACAAATGGAGGAGAGGATTGCTATGGTTGACACTCCCGAAGTTGAATGGAGGACATGGGGAAGAAACGTAGATCAAACGCGCATTTCTAGTCTTCTTCTTTCTTTCTTCTTCCCATTCTTTGTATTTTTAGGTGGACGCAGAGGCGGATGTTCTTGCCTCTGCGTCTGTGAAGTGCGAAGATGAAAGCAGGGGGGGGGGCATATCACACAGATTGGGGTTTCTTCGTTCTTCGCACTCTTTTCTTTTCTGCTGTTCTGCTGTTCTGCTGTGGAAAGCGGGTTGTGCAACACTATACACATATTTTGGTGCTACGCGCGTATAGGCAACAAGAGGGGCAAAACTTGTGTCGATCTTTTGCATTTTCCGGGCGTTTTTTTTGGCTTGCTCCTCTTCTCGATATCCTTGCACGCAATAGCAAGCAGCCTTTTATGGTCTTTTTTTCCCTTATTATTCTTGCTTGAAAAGCGGAAAGTATGGTCCACGCTAGCAACATTGTGGTTCAAGCTAGCTTCGTACACAGAGGCTTCTTTGATTTTGAGTGTCTTCTGGTTTTTTATCGTTTGGGGTTGGTGGGTTGCGGGTGAAGGAGTGCACGTGGTTGATACCATAGATACGAGTAAGACGCGTGTAGGATAAAAAATTGAGTTTGTTTGATGTATATATATATATTTTTTTGCTTTGATGACTTTGGATACTTGGTTTGCTATTGGCCTCGAATTGAGAGGTGGATCTGCGTTCGATAAGCGTAGCAGATGTAGAATTTGGCGACTTCGGATCTGGGTCTTCTTGCTTGCATCCCCCAAATGGAAGTGCTAGATCCGGCTTTTGTCTAGCTTTTCCTTGCAGTGCCTTGGACATGGTACCGTTGGCGTGGCACTGGGACGCAGATAGCGCGGGGCCATCGGGGCCTCTGCGTACGGGCTGCTTCAGGCCAATATCGTCTTCACATGCTGCCGGAGTGTAGGACTGCACTTGCGAATCCATCCATGGCTCAAATCTTCTCATGTAATAAGTTTCTTCAATAGCCTTCCCAGCTTCTCACTCCGGATCCCAATCCGGACGGCACGTGCACCCTTCACTCCGGACATGCATGACGCCCGTCCGGCTAGCCTCAACCAACCACTCCGCCCACTCAATCTCATGCTCAACAATTGTGCAATGCTCGCCCGTCTCAACCCTCTCTTCCTTCACCTTGAGCAGGAAATCACGCAGCTTGAGTGCACACTTGGCCATGGAATTGGTTCCACCGGGCGAGCTCCGGCGTTGCTGCTCAGCGTACATCATGCGCTCCATGCGAGTTAGCAGCTGCGCTTGGATGTCACTGGATTCCTCGAATCTGGCGACGAGCGCTTTGGCACGGACTTTGAGGCGCAGCGTGTCTTCTCGGGTCGCACGCGTACAAGGTAGAACGCGCTGGGGACGCGCGAGATGGAAGGACCCGACGTCACGCAAAACTACGAGATCGTTGAAAGACTGGTCTTCGATTGTCGATGTCGAATCTTTGGAAGTCGGCCGCGGAGTCTGCTCTGTTCCGTTCCAGTTGAGACAGGGGCTGGGTTGCGCAGAGTAGCCAGTGTCTTGGTCCGATGGATGCTGTTCATCAGAATCCCAGTCGCATTCGGTGTCTGGGTAGTCATCTGAGTCGCACATGAAGGTTTCAGAGTAGCTAAAGCCATAGCCTTCTCGCTTCTTCTTTGGCTTTGCTAGTTGAGGTGCTTGCGAGGTGGACTCTGAATGCCGGCGCGGTTCCTGAGATGGTGATGCCCTGGTTTGAGGTGGATGTGCAGAGACGGACCGGTTCGCGCTGCCAGTCATAGTAAGTCCGGAGAAGCTTTGGGTGAATGCTTCTTCGCGGCCTCTCCGGGCTGGAGGCTCATCAGGCGGTACTGAGAATGAAAATCTGAGTTCAACGTTTTGCGGCTTTGCTTGCTCCTTCTCTGACTTTGGTGCCTGTTTCTGTGTTGATCGCACAATCGCCTGCGACTTTACGGCGGGCGCTGGGTGTTCCATCCATGTTGTCAGAGTCGCATCCACATTTTTCTATGCAAAAAGGTTAAGACAACGGCCCAGAATCAAGAGCAAGCAATGCGACTCACCGGTCCTCGCCACCTAGTTGGTCGTTTAGTCTTGCCACTCATAAATCGTCGCTCCTGCAGGCTGACGGTTTCTTTGGGTACAGGGAGCGGGATGGGATCAAAACTCCGGCGCGTACTCAGCCGCTTTCTTGTAGGGCCTCTTCCCTTCTGCTCTTCCTCAGCTACAAACTCTACTTGTCTGGTTGTTAAGAAGACCTACGTTGACTGGCATGTTCAGAGGATGAGGGGTATTCTCGAAAATAATAGCTGACCCAATATCTGTCACAGCAGCGAAAAGGACAAACTCAATTCCAGTATGAGTGGGTGATTTTAAAGGTTGCTGTTTATCGATGGGGTGGGGTGTTTGGGGTACATCTAGGCGACTTGAGTAGGCTGCGCGTTGGGGTCGCGTGAAGGCTGACTAGCGCGGTTAGCGCCGAACGTGGCTCCCATCCTATCACCGGGGTGAATCTCCATGTTTTGATACACAAATGCCCCACCAAGTTAGGGTCCGTTCACAACTGGAATACTAAGTACGTGTGGATTTGTGTTGATCACGCTGCCATGGCGACAACTAAATGGTATCATTTTGAGTATCTCGTCACTCTCATCTTGCTTAGTATAAAACGAGCCCCTCATTGGGCATACATGCATCACCTCTTGCCGTTCTCCAGAAGCTCCACCCCGGTCCTTACAACACCAATAGCTGCACCAGTCTGGATCGCTTCACTACCGCCTCCACTTAGTCTATACTCAATATCTGCCAAACCTGACATCCATGTCACCATAACTTGTGGCGGCACATCATTTGCGACCAGCTCTTCGCTAATCGCCGTTAGAATATCTGCAAGCGCCAGTCCCTTCAAGGTCTTGAGATTGTTTATGGTCCGTAGACACTCTGTCATGTCATTCTTTGACAGCAAAGTTTCGATAATGTACTTGATGTCGGAAGGATGCGGGGCTGCTATACAGTCGTAGATGGTGGTTTGAGTGATTTGGTCACGCACAATTGAACTTGGGTCGACCGCGGGCTTGCCTGGGGACTGGAGTGGCGTGCTGGAAGCGTGGCAGGCTTGTAACACGTTGAGTGCTCGTCTCATATCTCCCTTGCTCAGAGTGACAAGCGAATCGGTGGCGTCTTGTGTAATGTTTACTTTCTCCTCCTCGATCACTTTGTCGACTAGATGCCTAATATCCTGGTCCTTGAGCGGCGAAAATCGAAATCTCGTACAACGCGAGAGCAGTGCGGGTGAGAGTTTGTGTGTATAGTTTGCAATGATGCAGAAACGTGTGTTTGCCGTGTACTTCTCCATGATTCGTCTCAGTGCCATCTGGGCGGTGGAAGTCATGGCGTCGGCTTCATCGAGAACAATGAGTTTGAAAGTTGCTAGCGAGGAGTCTCCTGCTTTGGGTGCGGCAGAGAAGATTTGCTTGGTACTGCTGAATGTCTTAATCTGCTCTCTGACTACCTCGATACCTCTGTCGTCTGATGCGTTTAGTTCGAGAACCATCTGCCGCATATTCTTGTTTCCGTATATGCGTCGTGCGAGTGCCAGGACGGTAGATGTCTTTCCGGTTCCGGGAGGTCCATAGAGGAGAAGATGTGGTAATCGCTGCTGGAGTCAGCGAGGAGCCTTCGGACAGGGCAACAACCTTACGTTCGAGTCGACGAATTTGTTGATTGTGGCTATGATGTCTTTGTGGCCTTCTACGTCGTCGAGAGACGCTGGTCGGTACTTTTCTACCCTATGCAAACTTTAGGAAAGGCTCGATCGTGCTGCATGCAGTCACATACCATGGCAATGTGTCTTCAGCTTCTACAGGCAGATTGGCGGCGCTCCGCTTGCCCTTTTTCGAGTCTCCGCCAAAGCTGATGGACTTGTCGACAGGCGCATCAACGTCCATTTCATCTTCAATGTCTGACATGGTGAGAGACTTAATTTGTGTCAATTCGGTGTACTTTGTGTGATGTATGATTTTGAGGTCAGGTTCGAGCGGTGAGTGCAGGGATACTGCAATGTGTAGGATGCTGGGCTGGTGCTAACAAAGTCGGGGCAGACGCGCCGCGTGAAGAGACGCGTTAATTGGCGGCGGCTTAGTCACCCCCGCCCCACGGCTCAGCCCTACGAGCACACCTCATACAGTCGGCCAGCGGAGCTACGCCGTCACCTCCGCCAAGCTCAAAGCACACGACCCAGAACAACAATCTGCGGGCGCCCACATTCCAAAATGCCTGTGAGTCTTGAAATATTGCAGACAGACGAGTGCTGTCGAAGAAAATACCCCAGAAACACCATAACAGCTGACACCCCGCCAGGCCTACCACTCAGTCTTCCTCGATGAGCCCAACCAGCAATTGATTGGTAGGACTCTCCCATTCGACTTGGATGGGCAGACCCTGATTGACTGCTACAACAGGCAACTTTGCCCTCCTTCCTCTTCGCACACGCACTCGTGGGCCCGCTGTCCAATTGCCTGCTCTGCCCGCAGACGTCACCGAGCTCACCATTGAAGCCTCGCACGATTCCTACGACCCCCTAGACGAGGTCCTCGCCCTGTTCCGTGCCAACACATTCTTCCGCAACTTTGAGATCAAGGGACCAGCCGACCGTGTGCTCATCTATGGTATTCTCTATGTGAGCGAAGTGTTGGGCAAGATCAAGCCCAACATGAGCCGGAGAGAAGCTGAGAAGGTACGTGGGAGCTGCGACAGGAATGTGGAGCCGATACTTACTTAATTAAACAGGCCGTCATGAACTCCGCTCTTGATACAAACTTCGCAATTCCCGGTGATGCTGGATTCCCACTGAACCAGGCTTTCGAAGCGCCTTCAGACAGGAACTCGGCCGAAGTGCTGCGACAGTACATCATGCAGATGCGCCAGGAGTTGGCAACACGGTTACTCAACAGGGTATATGCAGACGATACCAACACCCCTAGCAAATGGTGGCTGAGCTACACAAAGAGAAAGTTCATGGGCAAGGCTTTGTAGTTGCTGCAGTATAGTTCCGAGGGCATTT
This sequence comes from Bipolaris oryzae ATCC 44560, assembly GCF_000523455.1. Taxonomy (NCBI): domain Eukaryota; kingdom Fungi; phylum Ascomycota; class Dothideomycetes; order Pleosporales; family Pleosporaceae; genus Bipolaris; species Bipolaris oryzae. The sequence continues at coordinate 8,303 of NW_006911369.1, read as the reverse complement.
ATCATCTTCGAGCTTTGACAGTGATAGAATCATGGTTTGGTTCCTCAAGTGTTCAAGTACCCATATGACTCGTTTCAAAAGCTTGCGTGCAAATATTCGTGTTGTGTCAAAAAGTATCATCCTTCCATCCCTGTGTGTCTCACTCGTATGCTAGCTTGTGTGCTTGCGTTTGCATGTTTGACCAGGCAGGCGCAAACAATTGCCTGCTGGTCTTGAAATTCACTTCACTCTTTGTCTTTATCTTTATCCTGCGCCGCCCACTCTCCCCACCACAAATCCTCGACATCCTCAGTACAGCAGTATTACTGCATTGAACACCATCATTAACCATGGCTTGGATAGGACTTGGTCCCAACCCGCAGGCCGCTGTACAGTCATTGACAAAATATGAGGGTATTTCAGTTCCGCCTAGAAAATGTGAAGCATATCAAAAAAAACTGACGGATTGTAGAAGACTCGCCAGAACGGTGCGAATCGCCCTTGAGGAAATATTAGTGGTAATGTTGCATCTAACCAGAACGACAGGCAAGATGAGAACAACACAGTGTGCCCTGAGGACGAGCTCGCTTTGCTACCATATAGTACGTTCACATTGGACCTCCCTGCACCTTGATGGCGTGTATTTTATGCAAGCACTGACACAATACTGGTTAAAGTGCCACCACTCTTCGGCTGCGAACTTCCCCCCTGTGGTCTTATGCCCCAACTCGCATACCAAAACGTTGTTCAGCGCCTCCGGAAGTTGTGGCTTCTGCACGCAAAAGAAGACCCCACCGAGATTTCCCTCACGCACATCTGCGAGCAAGTTTTCGACGACCTTCTGGATGAGTCTGAGAAGTTGCCATTCGGAAAAGCGAACAAGATCACGAGACGCACGCCATGGCGACGCGAACAAGTCTTCAAGTTCGAGCGTTGTTGGGCGCACTACTTTGTTCTTGAGGCAAGGCGTATGAATGAAAGGAGCAGGATGACAGCGATGGAGCGGGAGACGCAGGATGTGCATTTCGAAGAAGAATATCCCATACCGACAACGCTAGGTATTCATGTTAAAAACCACGCGAATAGAGAGCATCTATGCCAGTTGTGGAGAGAGTGGCACAAAAAGAAGAGACGCCCTGTACCGATACTGAATCTACAAGGAAGCGCTGCGGCAGTGGGAGACAAAGCGGGTAGTATGCAGGATGACTCAAAGGAGAGTGGAGAGACAGAAAACGACTCTGTCATCTAGGCACAGGGCATGCTGTCTCTGGCCCAGGCAGAGTGATAGGTCCTGCATGGCCATGTCTTGAACCACTGGAGTAGCCGACGTGTAAATTCTTTCGGACAGGATATACATGTATTGGTTGCAGTTTTAAGGCAGGATTGAACATAATACGAATGATTGTTGACATGGCCCGCTATCCGTGTGTCGTTTTCTCTTGTGCATTGTAGAATTTTGGAGAATTCAGGATACGAATCACTAAACAGTACACACAAATATCTAGACAGCAACATTGTCGCCTTAGGTTGTGAGATAATTAAATCCTTCTATCTCGGCAAATCTGCCTCACATGTGTTGCCGCAATGCCTTGTGTCTAGGTCACTCTCTCCAAAGGTGAGGCAAATCAAGGATGAGGGCAGGGCCCTAGCCTCATCGCAGTGTTGCAGGCTCACCTTCACCGTGAGGCTTCTGCATTGCTCTGTTCACGCCGCACCACTACTGATCTAGTGATATAAAGTTGCCCCTCCTCACATAACCATCCATCCCTCTTTCTCTCTACTCAACCTTCAACTGACACTCAAGTCACCTTTTCTCATCCTACATTATCTGCATCGCAGTGTGCACCAACTACCTCAAACAATATCACAACAATCGGTGAGTGGTCTCCTTGTTTACGTGCCCTATTGCTGTTACTTATTCGACAACAGCTCTTCATCCCAAACCGTCAAGATGCCCAAGTGGACTCCCGAGCTAGACGCGATTGTAAGTAAATCATGCACCACTTCAGCTCCCTATGTCTATTTCCGCAGTCACTGACGCGCCTTTCAGATCCTCCATGGTGTCTTTGAGGAGTGCAACATCAGCTTCTCAAAGTCCCTCTGCATCAAGATCGCTGAGCGAGTCAATGATGCTGGGGTCGGTATGTTTGTTGTCCTTTCCAATACGCGTTTATCGCACTCCTTTCTCCACACCCCTTATCCACTCGCAGTTCTGATGTTTCTGTTCCAGAATGCACTCCCAAGGCTATTGAGAATCGCTTGTACTCTTGGAAGAAGAAGAACGTGTCGGGCGCTACAGGCTTGAACTCTGCTACGAGCACTCCCGTTCAGGCACCCGCCACTCCCAAGACACCGCGTTCTCGTGTCAAGGCCAAGGCCGAAGACCCCACGACACCTTCGCCCTCTATCAGAAAGCGCAAGGCTACTAAGCTCAAGACTGAGTCTGCTGAGTCCCAGTCTGAGGAGAGTAGTGGGCTTGATGACATGCTCGCTACCAAGAAGAAAGTGAAGACTGAGGCTGTTGAGGAGGAAGTCACTCTCGATGTGTCTGCCGAGGAACAAGTCTGAGTAAGTGGTATCCTTCACTGAGCGCTTGTTTATGTGATTTCGGATGCACGACTCAATCGTGAGGAAATGAGTTTTCAGGAGAAAAGTTGAGTGCTTTGTATGCTGGAGGATTCTAATTTTCGTCGTGGTGTATCGACCTAATCTGTCGTTGCAAACAGCACGTACAGCGATTGAGGCAGATGCACACATGAATTAATACAACATGTCATGGGTCTTTGATCAATGTCTCCCACTTTTCTCTCTACTTCACTTCCGAAAGTGCATGGTTTCCCTTTTATCCGCATGCCCATGACAACATTGGCTTCTTGTGCACTCATCACCTTCATTGTGACTCAGTGCCTTGTTCTGCATGCTATCCTCTGAACATCTTCTCTATTCAAGAGCTAATCTCAGCAACCTGTACTCAACCATGGTAATGCGTAGAGCAAGTCACATCTAGCCATTACATGTAGATAACTTACATGCAATTCGAATTCAATACCTCGGCTGGGTGGCGATAAGAAGTCGAGCGGATGTAGGCTGCAATTTTGTGAATGCTCACCTAGGTCTGGTATGAAAGCTCATGTGTAGCACGTCATATCTTCTGCGAGAGTATCAAAATCTGCTAACGCACCTCTCATACTCGTATATGTCGACTGCGGTGGCTGAATAAATCACCCAAGGCTGTGCTGGCATTTTCATGTCTACGGATGTGGCTGAGCAGCCATCGCGAGTGCGCCTACTTGCTCGCTAAACCCTCTACACCTGCTTTAAGGCTGCCCGCGGGATCGACACCTTACCATTTTGTCAGCGACTTGGCCCCTCTTCTCGCGTTATCGAACACCAACAATTCCCATTGGCTCCTAACCGCCCACATCAGCCGCAGCTAACGGTGGGGGCTGTGCATCCATCAGATGAACCGGTGTGACTCTGGTCACCACAACGGGTTTATCAGGCAGCCATGCTGCTCAGGCACCCGCTCCTCGTGAACGCTTTTTCAGCTCAGCCAAAACCAACGCCTTGCCTGTCCATATCCCCTTTTCTGATATCATCCATCGACCTATACGCAAGCACGAGACCATAATGACGAAGTCAAATAAGCACGGAAAGAAAGAGCTGAATCTTTGGCGAGAAGCTTACAAGGCACTCTATGCTGATGGCGCAGAAAAAGAGCATATGCAAAAGGTCCAGGCAAAACTGAGGAAACGACTCAACCAACCAGATCTGGATCTCAAGACTGACGAAGGATACAAAGTGATGCTATCGTTTATCAATAAACAAGGAAGCAAGCTGGAGTCAAAAAAGCGTCCGGAGAGATTCGACAGGTTGTCGCAAAACATGGGGATGATTAAAGAGTTGTTCGGGGCGGGTGCAGCAGTCGGTGGTCCATATGTGGCTATCCCCGTTGCCGCCTTGTTCATGGTTTTCTCCGTATGATAGATTACGCATGTCCCTGACTTTACATACAAGCACTCTAACATCCCAACCAGATGGAAGAAATATACACGTCAGAGAAAGACGCCATGATAGATTTGGCCGAGGTTGCGTCGGATTACTATGTTTATACTGCCAAAAGCCACGAGCGTGTCAGTATACGGCCCGAGGATGATGACGACATGCAAAGATTGAAGCAGAAGCTGCGCGTCGTCTATATTGGTTTGTTCAAAGGAATCATGTTTGCATCGGCGCAACTGGCAAACTTCCTATGTGACGACTCTGCGCCCAAGAAATGGTTCAAGAATGCAATGAAGATGTACAATTGGAGCGAGCAACTCCAGAATCTCAACAAGCGCTACGAGATGAGCCAGAAATGCTGTGACGAGATGGTCTGGCGTCTGACACTTGGCCCGGCGCCGAAGGCAGAAACCAAGGTGTCAATGGGGCCTGGTCCGCGTAATGCTTTACACTGGGCAGTCGCAGACAAGCTATATACCAGGATCGACGAACTTGTGTCGAAACAGGAATGTCCCATCAATGCCCTTACACCAAAGCGTTGGACCGCATCACATCTGGCGGCGGAGCACGGCGACACCAAGATCTTGCGGACCTTGCGTTCCGTACCCGGTATCGATATCCACATCAAGAACGTCGACGGCCGCACACCTCTTCACATCGCCGCGCTAAACAATCGCGTTGGCGCCGTAAAACTGCTGCTGGGATGGGACCACAAGCTGCTCAACGCGCGCGATAACAAAAACCGCACCGCATACTTGCTCGCCGCCGCAAAAGGCCACGTCAAAGTGCTCGAGGTGCTCAAGAACAAAGGCCAAGATATGAACCAGTCGACGCTCAAAAACGGGTGGACAGCGCTTCATCTAGCAGCCGAACAGGGCCGCGTCGACGCAGTCAAGTTCTTGCTCGAAAGTGGTGTCCGCAAGGATACTCGCACGACGGCCGGCGCATCAAAAGGCTGCACTGCAAAGCAAATCGCCGAGTTCAAATCTAAACCAGATGTTGTTGCGCTGCTTTGATAGAAGATACCTCGGTTCGGACATAGGGTGTCGAAAGCAGCACATACTGCGGTACACACGATTAATTCCTTGTCCGTTTCACAGATTGACATCTCCACTACCCACCCAGTCAACCATCCGGCATCTTTCCGCAAGGAAAAGATAAGCACTATGCGCTCTAGCTCCCGCGATTCCGGATTCCCATGCGTTGGACGATACAAGAAAAAAAAGCAAAGGAAAAAGTCCGGAGAAGAAGTTTAACATAACCCACGGAACTATTTTTTTCTATTTTGGCACGTCTGGCGGTAGGCAAGCAGGGGGGTTGGCACGCTGGGCCCCAAGTTCTAGATGCCACGGCGTTAAGAGTCGCAGAGGAGACGCCAATTTGCTTGGCTTGTATGCGCGGGCGCCCCGGCTTTTGCTCACAAATACGTGGGTGCTGATTGGGCGGTGTGGGTTGGGTATACTGTACTTCAAACAGTTGTGTGGGTAGGTTCCTGGGTGTACGTTGCTCGACATGTGAAGAGACGTTGCCTTTCTGACCTTCTGCGTTGAGGAATAAGTGAAGAGGTTTATTTCACACCACCAACCTATGAAGACACAGAAGCTGGTAAACGTCAAAAGTGTAGTTATAGCATTATCCTAGCCCTTATGACGTGCATTTTCCGACCGCACACTCCATGCGTTTCATGCGATATTTATAGGTGCCTTTTTTTGCTTGGATGCTACATCGTACTTTCATTTAAACACTTGCATACAGTAAGTCTTGGTGTGTATACAGCAGCCTGGCATGGGGGGGAATGATGGCGATGGGGAAATTCCGGGCCTTGACGTTTCGATGGGGTGGTTGCAGCGGGGAAGGCGAAATGTATGTTTTGTTGAAAAAAAAGAGGATTAATCCTGGTTCGCCTCCGGCCCGGCCGAGGGAAGTGGGAGGGAGGGGCCTGCACAACATCGATTCGACTGCTGTTTAGAGTATGATGAAAGGATGCACATGCTAGGATGGTGCCGCATTTTCCCTCTCTCTCTCTCTTTGGAATAAGGGGGCTAGACATCCGTATTCTAGTAAAGCCGCGGTAAGTTTTTCGATAGTAGTAATGTACTGTGCGTCTATCTATTTATCTGACTACCTAAGAATAAACTTTGTTGTTTACCTGACTTGGCACCTTGATGACATGTTTCTACTCTGGAGTTGATACCATGATAGGCATACTGTTGTAGGGAAATGGTTAAAGGGTGTGGCGCACCGTCGTAGGTTAGCGGGAGTGCAATCTCCGATCCCTGAGTTTAGTCTCCACTACTACCAAAACAGACTTGATTGCAAGTCAAGCCTATCTCGTGTATGTAGTCGCCCGACGGAACCTACTGAGCCACGATCTTGCTGATGATGGCGATAGTATTGATGATGATGTTATCTTGTGTTGGTGGATGTTCCATCTGCCTAGCTGAGCCTCAGAATGGTCAGCAGACTAGAAGGTGTTCGCAGCAGCAACACGCACGAGTGGCAATGATACAGTCATGCGTGAGACTGATGCTGGCAATGCAACGAGCAAAAAAGGTCAGCATAGCATAGCAAAGTCGTAAGTAGCCCGGCCTAGTCCCGGAGCCCACACAGTCGAGTCAGGCACCTACTTTTGACGTTATGTCGCGCGGGCCGAGCGACCATGGCTCCGCTGTCCTAGACCTGGCCCACACCTGCAAGACAGGGGGGAGGGACCGCGAACGTACCTGGGGTTCTCTCTCTCCTCCAGCGAATCCGGACCACTTTTGTTTTGATTAAGCGTTACACGATTCGAGGAACATCCAGGAAACAAAGGGCGTGACATCTTTCAAGAGACCGGGTGACAAGAGGGCAGCAAGAGGCACGTGTAACGGGAAGATGGTCCTGGGGAAGGATGTTGGCATAGTAAGGAACAATAAGTGAATACGTCCGAGATGGCGCTAAGCCTTTGCGACTTACTAAATTTTCCTTTTCCCCTTCTTGGCTTAGAAACAAGACCTTGTACGCATGGAGAGCAATCTGCGGTGGCGCTGGTCGTTTGACCGAGGCGCGCAGAAAAAAAGTGGTATAAGAGACTCGTGGATATCTTCGTAGACTGAACTCTATCCTCACGCCTACTCGACTTTGCTCCTCACCGCAGACAATCTCCACAGCCTTTAACTTCGAACTCTCGAAAAACCGACAATATGCGCTTTACATCTGTACCGTTCGTTGCCCTTGCGGCTGTTGGCGTAGTCAACGCCCAGGGTTCTCTGGATACCTGGAGCCCAGCTGGTACCGGCGACTGTAAGTTTAACTATATATTTCAAAAAAAATAGTACCTAACGTCTTCCCCAGCTCGTGGACCCTGCCCCATGCTCAACACCCTCGCCAACCACGAATTCCTCCCCCACAACGGCCGCAACTTCACCCTCGACATCCTCAAGCACGCCCTCAAGACTGCCCTGAACATCAGCGACGACGTCACCGTCCTCCTCCACACTGCGGCTCTCACCACCAACGCTGGCGGCTCAACTTGGGGCCTGGACACCCTCAGCAAGCACAACATCCTCGAGCACGATGGAAGTTTGTCGTAAGTCCCCTCTAACCCCCAGCCCCTCCAACATCTCACGCATTCCTATATGTATGGATGAAATGGGAAGATATGTACTGACGTACGCAAAAGTCGCCAAGACAACGCCCTAAATGGCGACTCCACCTCCTTCAACGCCACCATCTACGAGCGCACCCGCTCCTTCTTCACCGCCCCCACCATCTCCCTCCAAATGGCCGCAAACGCCCGTCTCGCCCGCATGCTCGATTCCCTCAAGAGCAACCCGCAATTCTCCATCACCCTCCCTGCTGTGGGGTTCAGCCACCTCGAGACTGCCATCTACATGATTGTATTCGGAGACCGCAAGGAGAAGACTGCAGTAAGGGAGCAGGTCGATTTCTTCTTCGGTACGTTTTTTCCCCCCTGATTTTTTCCCCCCGTCTTCGAAAGTGTAAAGGAAAGGATCAAGGCTAATGATAGAAACAGAAAACGAGCGTCTCCCTACTGAACTCGGCTGGAAAACTCCCAGCACCGTTATCTCGGGTGCGGATGTCAAGGAGTACCAGAGTCTTGTTGTGGCGAATACCAAGTATCAGGCTGATATCATGGGTCCTTAAATCACCCCATCTCAGCTCAGTAAGCGTTAATGTTAACGGGGATTCGGGGTGGGGCTTTTTCTTTCTTTGTGGATATATATATATATAACGTGTTTCACCACCGAGCGGGCCACCCCACCGAATGGGCCACCTCTCCACACTATTACACCTTTATAATAGTATTGCGCAACACCACC